>NW_027364339.1:0-253523 GCF_046119375.1 Phyllobates terribilis
GATTGAAGGCTACTGGACTGAATGAAAGGAGCTGGCCATCTCACTCTCTTTGAATCTTCTTTATCATGCTAAGAGGAGCAGGAAAAAAGCAAAAAATTTCAGAATTGCACCTTGCAATGCGGAGAAATTACTGTTTGTGCATTTACAATATTCATTGATTTTTGCGATTGAAAAACATCATGTTATTAATATACCAGAAATGATTGAAGCTACAGACTGAATGAAAGGAGCTGGCATCTCACTCTCTTTGAATCTTCTTTATCATGCTAAGAGGAGCAGGAAAAAGCAAAAAATTTCAGAATTGCACCTTGCAATGCGGAGAAATTACTGTTTGTGCATTTACAATATTCATTGATTTTTGCCATTGAAAAACATGTTATTCATATACCAGAAATGTTTGAAGCTACTGACTGAATGAAAGGAGCTGGCACCTCACTCTCTTTGAATCTTCTTTATCATGCTAAGAGGAGCAGGAAAAAAGCAAAAAATTTCAGAATTGCACCTTGCAATGCGGAGAAATTACTGTTTGTGCATATACAATATTCATTGATTTTTGCCATTGAAAAACGTCCAGAAATGATTGAAGCTACTGATTGAATGAAAGGAGCTGGCATCTCACTCTCTTTGAATCTTCTTTATCATGCTAAGAGGAGCAGGAAAAAGCAAAAAATTTCAGAATTGCACCTTGCAATGCGGAGAAATTACTGTTTGTGCATTTACAATATTCATTGATTTTTGCCATTGAAAAACATGTTATTCATATACCAGAAATGTTTGAAGCTACTGACTGAATGAAAGGAGCTGGCACCTCACTCTCTTTGAATCTTCTTTATCATGCTAAGAGGAGCGGGAAAAAGCAAAAAATTTCAGAATTGCACCTTGCAATGCGGAGAAATTACTGTTTGTGCATTTACAATATTCATTGATTTTGCCATTGAAAAACGTCCAGAAATGATTGAAGGTACTGACTGAATGAAAGGAGCTGGCATCTCACTCTCTTTGAATCTTCTTTATCATGCTAAGAGGAGCAGGAAAAAGCAAAAAATTTCAGAATTGCACCTTGCAATGCGGAGAAATTACTGTTTGTGCATTTACAATATTCATTGATTTTTGCCATTGAAAAACGTCCAGAAATGATTGAAGCTACTGACTGAATGAAAGGAGCTGGCATCTCACTCTCTTTGAATCTTCTTTATCATGCTAAGAGGAGCAGGAAAAAGCAAAAAATTTCAGAATTGCACCTTGCAATGTGGAGAAATTACTGTTTGTGCATTTACAATATTCATTGATTTTTACCATTGAAAAAACGTCCAGAAATGATTGAAGCTACTGACTGAATGAAAGGAGCTGGCATCTCACTCTCTTTGAATCTTCTTTATCATGCTAAGAGGAGCAGGAAAAAGCAAAAAATTTCAGAATTGCACCTTGCAATGCGGAGAAATTACTATTTGTGCATTTACAATATTCATTGATTTTTGCCATGGAAAAACGTCCAGAAATGATTGAAGCTACTGACTGAATGAAAGGAGCTGGCATCTCACTCTCTTTGAATCTTCTTTATCATGCTAAGAGGAGCAGGAAAAAGCAAAAAATTTCAGAATTGCACCTTGCAATGCGGAGAAATTACTGTTTGTGCATTTACAATATTCATTGATTTTTGCCATTGAAAAACATCATGTTATTCATATACCAGAAATGATTGAAGCTACTGACTGAATGAAAGGAGCTGGCATCTCACTCTCTTTGAATCTTCTTTATCATGCTAAGAGGAGCAGGAAAAAGCAAAAAATTTCAGAATTGCACCTTGCAATGCGGAGAAATTACTGTTTGTGCATTTACAATATTCATTGATTTTTACCATTGAAAAACGTCCAGAAATGATTGAAGCTACTGACTGAATGAAAGGAGCTGGCATCTCACTCTCTTTGAATCTTCTTTATCATGCTAAGAGGAGCAGGAAAAAGCAAAAAATTTCAGAATTGCACCTTGCAATGCGGAGAAATTACTATTTGTGCATTTACAATATTCATTGATTTTTGCCATGGAAAAACGTCCAGAAATGATTGAAGCTACTGACTGAATGAAAGGAGCTGGCATCTCACTCTCTTTGAATCTTCTTTATCATGCTAAGAGGAGCAGGAAAAAGCAAAAAATTTCAGAATTGCACCTTGCAATGCGGAGAAATTACTGTTTGTGCATTTACAATATTCATTGATTTTTGCCATTGAAAAACATCATGTTATTCATATACCAGAAATGATTGAAGCTACTGACTGAATGAAAGGAGCTGGCATCTCACTCTCTTTGAATCTTCTTTATCATGCTAAGAGGAGCAGGAAAAAGCAAAAAAATTTCAGAATTGCACCTTGCAATGCGGAGAAATTACTGTTAGTGCATTTACAATATTCATTGATTTTTGCCATTGAAAAACGTCCAGAAATGATTGAAGCTACTGACTGAATGAAAGGAGCTGGCATCTCACTCTCTTTGAATCTTCTTTATCATGCTAAGAGGAGCAGGAAAAAGCAAAAAATTCAGAATTGCACCTTGCAATGCGGAGAAATTACTGTTTGTGCATTTACAATATTCATTGATTTTTGCGATTGAAAAACATCATGTTATTAATATACCAGAAATGATTGAAGCTACAGACTGAATGAAAGGAGCTGGCATCTCACTCTCTTTGAATCTTCTTTATCATGCTAAGAGGAGCAGGAAAAAGCAAAAAATTTCAGAATTGCACCTTGCAATGCGGAGAAATTACTGTTTGTGCATTTACAATATTCATTGATTTTTGCCATTGAAAAACATGTTATTCATATACCAGAAATGTTTGAAGCTACTGACTGAATGAAAGGAGCTGGCACCTCACTCTCTTTGAATCTTCTTTATCATGCTAAGAGGAGCAGGAAAAAGCAAAAAATTTCAGAATTGCACCTTGCAATGCGGAGAAATTACTGTTTGTGCATATACAATATTCATTGATTTTTGCCATTGAAAAACGTCCAGAAATGATTGAAGCTACTGATTGAATGAAAGGAGCTGGCATCTCACTCTCTTTGAATCTTCTTTATCATGCTAAGAGGAGCAGGAAAAAGCAAAAAAATTTCAGAATTGCACCTTGCAATGCGGAGAAATTACTGTTTGTGCATTTACAATATTCATTGATTTTTGCCATTGAAAAACATGTTATTCATATACCA
The DNA here is from genome assembly GCF_046119375.1 of Phyllobates terribilis. Classification (NCBI taxonomy): domain Eukaryota; kingdom Metazoa; phylum Chordata; class Amphibia; order Anura; family Dendrobatidae; genus Phyllobates; species Phyllobates terribilis. The sequence continues at coordinate 3,204 of NW_027364339.1, forward strand.
GAAATGTTTGAAGCTACTGACTGAATGAAAGGAGCTGGCACCTCACTCTCTTTGAATCTTCTTTATCATGCTAAGAGGAGCGGGAAAAAGCAAAAAATTTCAGAATTGCACCTTGCAATGCGGAGAAATTACTGTTTGTGCATTTACAATATTCATTGATTTTTGCCATTGAAAAACGTCCAGAAATGATTGAAGGTACTGACTGAATGAAAGGAGCTGGCATCTCACTCTCTTTGAATCTTCTTTATCATGCTAAGAGGAGCAGGAAAAGCAAAAAATTTCAGAATTGCACCTTGCAATGCGGAGAAATTACTGTTTGTGCATTTACAATATTCATTGATTTTTGCCATTGAAAAACGTCCAGAAATGATTGAAGCTACTGACTGAATGAAAGGAGCTGGCATCTCACTCTCTTTGAATCTTCTTTATCATGCTAAGAGGAGCAGGAAAAAGCAAAAAATTTCAGAATTGCACCTTGCAATGCGGAGAAATTACTGTTTGTGCATTTACAATATTCATTGATTTTTGCCATTGAAAAACATCATGTTATTCATATACCAGAAATGTTTGAAGCTACTGACTGAATGAAAGGAGTTGGCATCTCACTCTCTTTGAATCTTCTTTATCATGCTAAGAGGAGCAGGAAAAAGCAAAAAATTTCAGAATTGCACCTTGCAATGCGGAGAAATTACTGTTTGTGCATTTACAATATTCATTGATTTTTGCCATTGAAAAACATCATGTTATTCATATACCAGAAATGTTTGAAGCTACTGACTGAATGAAAGGAGCAGGCATCTCACTCTCTTTGAATCTTCTTTATCATGCTAAGAGGAGCAGGAAAAAGCAAAAAATTTTAGAATTGCACATTGCAATGTGGAGAAATTACTGTTTGTGCATTTACAATATTCATTGATTTTTACCATTGAAAAACGTCCAGAAATGATTGAAGCTACTGACTGAATGAAAGTAGCTGGCATCTCACTCTCTTTGAATCTTCTTTATCATGCTAAGAGGAGCAGGAAAAAGCAAAAAATTTCAGACTTGCACCTTGCAATGCGGAGAAATTACTGTTTGTGCATTTACAATATTCATTGATTTTTGCCATTGAAAAACATCATGTTATTCATATACCAGAAATGTTTGAAGCTACTGACTGAATGAAAGGAGCTGGCATCTCACTCTCTTTGAATCTTCTTTATCATGCTAAGAGGAGCAGGAAAAAGCAAAAAATTTCAGAATTGCACCTTGCAATGCGGAGAAATTACTGTTTGTGCATTTACAATATTCATTGATTTTTGCCATTGAAAAACGTCCAGAAATGATTGAAGCTACTGACTGAATGAAAGGAGCTGGCATCTCACTCTCTTTGAATCCTCTTTATCATGCTAAGAGGAGCAGGAAAAAGCAAAAAATTTCAGAATTGCACCTTGCAATGCGGAGAAATTACTGTTTGTGCATTTACAATATTCATTGATTTTTGCCATTGAAAAACGTCCAGAAATGATTGAAGCTACTGACTGAATGAAAGGAGCTGGCATCTCACTCTCTTTGAATCTTCTTTATCATGCTAAGAGGAGCAGGAAAAAGCAAAAAATTTCAGAATTGCACCTTGCAATGCGGAGAAATTACTGTTTGTGCATTTACAATATTCATTGATTTTTGCCATTGAAAAACATCATGTTATTCATATACCAGAAATGTTTGAAGCTACTGACTGAATGAAAGGAGCTGACATCTCACTCTCTTTGAATCTTCTTTATCATGCTAAGAGGAGCAGGAAAAAGCAAAAAATTTCAGAATTGCACCTTGCAATGCGGAGAAATTACTGTTTGTGCATTTACAATATTCATTGATTTTTGCCATTGAAAAACGTCCAGAAATGATTGAAGCTACTGACTGAATGAAAGGAGCTGGCATCTCACTCTCTTTGAATCTTCTTTATCATGCTAAGAGGAGCAGGAAAAAGCAAAAAATTTCAGAATTGCACCTTGCAATGCGGAGAAATTACTGTTTGTGCATTTACAATATTCATTGATTTTTGCCATTGAAAAACATCATGTTATTCATATACCAGAAATGTTTGAAGCTACTGACTGAATGAAAGGAGCTGGCATCTCACTCTCTTTGAATCTTCTTTATCATGCTAAGAGGAGCAGGAAAAAGCAAAAAATTTCAGAATTGCACCTTGCAATGTGGAGAAATTACTGTTTGTGCATTTACAATATTCATTGATTTTTGCCATTGAAAAACATCATGTTATTCATATACCAGAAATGTTTGAAGCTACTGACTGAATGAAAGGAGCTGGCATCTCACTCTCTTTGAATCTTCTTTATCATGCTAAGAGGAGCAGGAAAAAGCAAAAAATTTCAGAATTGCACCTTGCAATGTGGAGAAATTACTGTTTGTGCATTTACAATATTCATTGATTTTTACCATTGAAAAACGTCCAGAAATGATTGAAGCTACTGACTGAATGAAAGTAGCTGGCATCTCACTCTCTTTGAATCTTCTTTATCATGCTAAGAGGAGCAGGAAAAAGCAAAAAATTTCAGACTTGCACCTTGCAATGCGGAGAAATTACTGTTTGTGCATTTACAATATTCATTGATTTTTGCCATTGAAAAACATCATGTTATTCATATACCAGAAATGTTTGAAGCTACTGACTGAATGAAAGGAGCTGGCATCTCACTCTCTTTGAATCTTCTTTATCATGCTAAGAGGAGCAGGAAAAAGCAAAAAAATTTCAGAATTGCACCTTGCAATGTGGAGAAATTACTGGTTTGTGCATTTACAATATTCATTGATTTTTACCATTGAAAAACGTCCAGAAATGATTGAAGCTACTGACTGAATGAAAGTAGCTGGCATCTCACTCTCTTTGAATCTTCTTTATCATGCTAAGAGGAGCAGGAAAAAGCAAAAAATTTCAGACTTGCACCTTGCAATGCGGAGAAATTACTGTTTGTGCATTTACAATATTCATTGATTTTTGCCATTGAAAAACATCATGTTATTCATATACCAGAAATGTTTGAAGCTACTGACTGAATCAAAGGAGCTGGCATCTCACTCTCTTTGAATCTTCTTTATCATGCTAAGAGGAGCAGGAAAAAGCAAAAAATTTCAGAATTGCACCTTGCAATGCGGAGAAATTACTGTTTGTGCATTTACAATATTCATTGATTTTTGCCATTGAAAAACGTCCAGAAATGATTGAAGCTACTGACTGAATGAAAGGAGCTGGCATCTCACTCTCTTTGAATCTTCTTTATCATGCTAAGAGGAGCAGGAAAAAGCAAAAAATTTCAGAATTGCACCTTGCAATGCGGAGAAATTACTGTTTGTGCATTTACAATATTCATTGATTTTTGCCATTGAAAAACGTCCAGAAATGATTGAAGCTACTGACTGAATGAAAGGAGCTGGCATCTCACTCTCTTTGAATCTTCTTTATCATGCTAAGAGGAGCAGGAAAAAGCAAAAAATTTCAGAATTGCACCTTGCAATGCGGAGAAATTACTGTTTGTGCATTTACAATATTCATTGATTTTTGCCATTGAAAAACATGTTATTCATATACCAGAAATGTTTGAAGCTACTGACTGAATGAAAGGAGCTGGCACCTCACTCTCTTTGAATCTTCTTTATCATGCTAAGAGGAGCGGGAAAAAGCAAAAAATTTCAGAATTGCACCTTGCAATGCGGAGAAATTACTGTTTGTGCATTTACAATATTCATTGATTTTTGCCATTGAAAAACGTCCAGAAATGATTGAAGGTACTGACTGAATGAAAGGAGCTGGCATCTCACTCTCTTTGAATCTTCTTTATCATGCTAAGAGGAGCAGGAAAAAGCAAAAAATTTCAGAATTGCACCTTGCAATGCGGAGAAATTACTGTTTGTGCATTTACAATATTCATTGATTTTTGCCATTGAAAACGTCCAGAAATGATTGAAGCTACTGACTGAATGAAAGGAGCTGGCATCTCACTCTCTTTGAATCTTCTTTATCATGCTAAGAGGAGCAGGAAAAAGCAAAAAATTTCAGAATTGCACCTTGCAATGCGGAGAAATTACTGTTTGTGCATTTACAATATTCATTGATTTTTGCCATTGAAAAACATCATGTTATTCATATACCAGAAATGTTTGAAGCTACTGACTGAATGAAAGGAGTTGGCATCTCACTCTCTTTGAATCTTCTTTATCATGCTAAGAGGAGCAGGAAAAAGCAAAAAATTTCAGAATTGCACCTTGCAATGTGGAGAAATTACTGTTTGTGCATTTACAATATTCATTGATTTTTACCATTGAAAAACGTCCAGAAATGATTGAAGCTACTGACTGAATGAAAGTAGCTGGCATCTCACTCTCTTTGAATCTTCTTTATCATGCTAAGAGGAGCAGGAAAAAGCAAAAAATTTCAGACTTGCACCTTGCAATGCGGAGAAATTACTGTTTGTGCATTTACAATATTCATTGATTTTTGCCATTGAAAAACATCATGTTATTCATATACCAGAAATGTTTGAAGCTACTGACTGAATGAAAGGAGCTGGCATCTCACTCTCTTTGAATCTTCTTTATCATGCTAAGAGGAGCAGGAAAAAGCAAAAAATTTCAGAATTGCACCTTGCAATGTGGAGAAATTACTGTTTGTGCATTTACAATATTCATTGATTTTTACCATTGAAAAACGTCCAGAAATGATTGAAGCTACTGACTGAATGAAAGGAGCTGGCATCTCACTCTCTTTGAATCTTCTTCATCATGCTAAGAGGAGCAGGAAAAAGCAAAAAATTTCAGAATTGCACCTTGCAATGCGGAGAAATTACTGTTTGTGCATTTACAATATTCATTGATTTTTGCCATGGAAAAACGTCCAGAAATGATTGAAGCTACTGACTGAATGAAAGGAGCTGGCATCTCACTCTCTTTGAATCTTCTTTATCATGCTAAGAGGAGCAGGAAAAAGCAAAAAATTTCAGAATTGCACCTTGCAATGCGGAGAAATTACTGTTTGTGCATTTACAATATTCATTGATTTTTGCCATTGAAAAACATCATGTTATTCATATACCAGAAATGATTGAAGCTACTGACTGAATGAAAGGAGCTGGCATCTCACTCTCTTTGAATCTACTTTATCATGCTAAGAGGAGCAGGAAAAAGCAAAAAATTTCAGAATTGCACCTTGCAATGCGGAGAAATTACTGTTTGTGCATTTACAATATTCATTGATTTTTGCCATTGAAAAACATCATGTTATTCATATACCAGAAATGTTTGAAGCTACTGACTGAATGAAAGGAGCTGACATCTCACTCTCTTTGAATCTTCTTTATCATGCTAAGAGGAGCAGGAAAAAGCAAAAAATTTCAGAATTGCACCTTGCAATGCGGAGAAATTACTGTTTGTGCATTTACAATATTCATTGATTTTTGCCATTGAAAAACGTCCAGAAATGATTGAAGCTACTGACTGAATGAAAGGAGCTGGCATCTCACTCTCTTTGAATCTTCTTTATCATGCTAAGAGGAGCAGGAAAAAAGCAAAAAATTTCAGAATTGCACCTTGCAATGCGGAGAAATTACTGTTTGTGCATTTACAATATTCATTGATTTTTGCCATTGAAAAACATCATGTTATTCATATACCAGAAATGTTTGAAGCTAACTGACTGAATGAAAGGAGCTGGCATCTCACTCTCTTTGAATCTTCTTTATCATGCTAAGAGGAGCAGGAAAAAGCAAAAAATTTCAGAATTGCACCTTGCAATGTGGAGAAATTACTGTTTGTGCATTTACAATATTCATTGATTTTTGCCATTGAAAAACATCATGTTATTCATATACCAGAAATGTTTGAAGCTACTGACTGAATGAAAGGAGCTGGCATCTCACTCTCTTTGAATCTTCTTTATCATGCTAAGAGGAGCAGGAAAAAGCAAAAAATTTCAGAATTGCACCTTGCAATGTGGAGAAATTACTGTTTGTGCATTTACAATATTCATTGATTTTTACCATTGAAAAACGTCCAGAAATGATTGAAGCTACTGACTGAATGAAAGTAGCTGGCATCTCACTCTCTTTGAATCTTCTTTATCATGCTAAGAGGAGCAGGAAAAAGCAAAAAATTTCAGACTTGCACCTTGCAATGCGGAGAAATTACTGTTTGTGCATTTACAATATTCATTGATTTTTGCCATTGAAAAACATCATGTTATTCATATACCAGAAATGTTTGAAGCTACTGACTGAATGAAAGGAGCTGGCATCTCACTCTCTTTGAATCTTCTTTATCATGCTAAGAGGAGCAGGAAAAAGCAAAAAATTTCAGAATTGCACCTTGCAATGTGGAGAAATTACTGTTTGTGCATTTACAATATTCATTGATTTTTACCATTGAAAAACGTCCAGAAATGATTGAAGCTACTGACTGAATGAAAGTAGCTGGCATCTCACTCTCTTTGAATCTTCTTTATCATGCTAAGAGGAGCAGGAAAAAGCAAAAAATTTCAGACTTGCACCTTGCAATGCGGAGAAATTACTGTTTGTGCATTTACAATATTCATTGATTTTTGCCATTGAAAAACATCATGTTATTCATATACCAGAAATGTTTGAAGCTACTGACTGAATCAAAGGAGCTGGCATCTCACTCTCTTTGAATCTTCTTTATCATGCTAAGAGGAGCAGGAAAAAGCAAAAAATTTCAGAATTGCACCTTGCAATGCGGAGAAATTACTGTTTGTGCATTTACAATATTCATTGATTTTTGCCATTGAAAAACGTCCAGAAATGATTGAAGCTACTGACTGAATGAAAGGAGCTGGCATCTCACTCTCTTTGAATCTTCTTTATCATGCTAAGAGGAGCAGGAAAAAGCAAAAAATTTCAGAATTGCACCTTGCAATGCGGAGAAATTACTGTTTGTGCATTTACAATATTCATTGATTTTTGCCATTGAAAAACGTCCAGAAATGATTGAAGCTACTGACTGAATGAAAGGAGCTGGCATCTCACTCTCTTTGAATCTTCTTTATCATGCTAAGAGGAGCAGGAAAAAGCAAAAAATTTCAGAATTGCACCTTGCAATGCGGAGAAATTACTGTTTGTGCATTTACAATATTCATTGATTTTTGCCATTGAAAAACATGTTATTCATATACCAGAAATGTTTGAAGCTACTGACTGAATGAAAGGAGCTGGCACCTCACTCTCTTTGAATCTTCTTTATCATGCTAAGAGGAGCGGGAAAAAGCAAAAAATTTCAGAATTGCACCTTGCAATGCGGAGAAATTACTGTTTGTGCATTTACAATATTCATTGATTTTTGCCATTGAAAAACGTCCAGAAATGATTGAAGGTACTGACTGAATGAAAGGAGCTGGCATCTCACTCTCTTTGAATCTTCTTTATCATGCTAAGAGGAGCAGGAAAAAGCAAAAAATTTCAGAATTGCACCTTGCAATGCGGAGAAATTACTGTTTGTGCATTTACAATATTCATTGATTTTTGCCATTGAAAAACGTCCAGAAATGATTGAAGCTACTGACTGAATGAAAGGAGCTGGCATCTCACTCTCTTTGAATCTTCTTTATCATGCTAAGAGGAGCAGGAAAAAGCAAAAAATTTCAGAATTGCACCTTGCAATGCGGAGAAATTACTGTTTGTGCATTTACAATATTCATTGATTTTTGCCATTGAAAAACATCATGTTATTCATATACCAGAAATGTTTGAAGCTACTGACTGAATGAAAGGAGTTGGCATCTCACTCTCTTTGAATCTTCTTTATCATGCTAAGAGGAGCAGGAAAAAGCAAAAAATTTCAGAATTGCACCTTGCAATGTGGAGAAATTACTGTTTGTGCATTTACAATATTCATTGATTTTTACCATTGAAAAACGTCCAGAAATGATTGAAGCTACTGACTGAATGAAAGTAGCTGGCATCTCACTCTCTTTGAATCTTCTTTATCATGCTAAGAGGAGCAGGAAAAAGCAAAAAATTTCAGACTTGCACCTTGCAATGCGGAGAAATTACTGTTTGTGCATTTACAATATTCATTGATTTTTGCCATTGAAAAACATCATCTTATTCATATACCAGAAATGTTTGAAGCTACTGACTGAATGAAAGGAGCTGGCATCTCACTCTCTTTGAATCTTCTTTATCATGCTAAGAGGAGCAGGAAAAAGCAAAAAATTTCAGAATTGCACCTTGCAATGTGGAGAAATTACTGTTTGTGCATTTACAATATTCATTGATTTTTACCATTGAAAAACGTCCAGAAATGATTGAAGCTACTGACTGAATGAAAGGAGCTGGCATCTCACTCTCTTTGAATCTTCTTTATCATGCTAAGAGGAGCAGGAAAAAGCAAAAAATTTCAGAATTGCACCTTGCAATGCGGAGAAATTACTGTTTGTGCATTTACAATATTCATTGATTTTTGCCATGGAAAAACGTCCAGAAATGATTGAAGCTACTGACTGAATGAAAGGAGCTGGCATCTCACTCTCTTTGAATCTTCTTTATCATGCTAAGAGGAGCAGGAAAAAGCAAAAAATTTCAGAATTGCACCTTGCAATGCGGAGAAATTACTGTTTGTGCATTTACAATATTCATTGATTTTTGCCATTGAAAAACATCATGTTATTCATATACCAGAAATGATTGAAGCTACTGACTGAATGAAAGGAGCTGGCATCTCACTCTCTTTGAATCTACTTTATCATGCTAAGAGGAGCAGGAAAAAGCAAAAAATTTCAGAATTGCACCTTGCAATGCGGAGAAATTACTGTTTGTGCATTTACAATATTCATTGATTTTTGCCATTGAAAAACGTCCAGAAATGATTGAAGCTACTGACTGAATGAAAGGAGCTGGCATCTCACTCTCTTTGAATCTTCTTTATCATGCTAAGAGGAGCAGGAAAAAGCAAAAAATTTCAGAATTGCACCTTGCAATGCGGAGAAATTACTGTTTGTGCATTTACAATATTCATTGATTTTTGCGATTGAAAAACATCATGTTATTAATATACCAGAAATGATTGAAGCTACAGACTGAATGAAAGGAGCTGGCATCTCACTCTCTTTGAATCTTCTTTATCATGCTAAGAGGAGCAGGAAAAAGTAAAAAATTTCAGAATTGCACCTTGCAATGCGGAGAAATTACTGTTTGTGCATTTACAATATTCAATGATTTTTGCCATTGAAAAACGTCCAGAAATGATTGAAGCTACTGACTGAATGAAAGGAGCTGGCATCTCACTCTCTTTGAATCTTGTTTATCATGCTAAGAGGAGCAGGAAAAAGCAAAAAATTTCAGAATTGCACCTTGCAATGCGGAGAAATTACTGTTTGTGCATTTACAATATTCATTGATTTTTGCCATTGAAAAACGTCCAGAAATGATTGAAGCTACTGACTGAATGAAAGGAGCTGGCATCTCACTCTCTTTGAATCTTCTTTATCATGCTAAGAGGAGCAGGAAAAAGCAAAAAATTTCAGAATTGCACCTTGCAATGCGGAGAAATTACTGTTTGTGCATTTACAATATTCATTGATTTTTGCTATTGAAAAACATCATGTTATTCATATACCAGAAATGATTGAAGCTACTGACTGAATGAAAGGAGCTGGCATCTCACTCTCTTTGAATCTTCTTTATCATGCTAAGAGGAGCAGGAAAAAGCAAAAAATTTCAGAATTGCACCTTGCAATGCGGAGAAATTACAGTTTGTGCATTTACAATATTCATTGATTTTTGCCATTGAAAAACGTCCAGAAATGATTGAAGCTACTGACTGAATGAAAGGAGCTGGCATCTCACTCTCTTTGAATCTTCTTTATCATGCTAAGAGGAGCAGGAAAAAGCAAAAAATTTCAGAATTGCACCTTGCAATGCGGAGAAATTACTGTTTGTGCATTTACAATATTCATTGATTTTTGCCATTGAAAAACGTCCAGAAATGATTGAAGGTACTGACTGAATGAAAGGAGCTGGCATCTCACTCTCTTTGAATATTCTTTATCATGCTAAGAGGAGCAGGAAAAAGCAAAAAATTTCAGAATTGCACCTTGCAATGCGGAGAAATTACTGTTTGTGCATTTACAATATTCATTGATTTTTGCCATTGAAAAACGTCCAGAAATGATTGAAGCTACTGACTGAATGAAAGGAGCTGGCATCTCACTCTCTTTGAATCTTCTTTATCATGCTAAGAGGAGCAGGAAAAAGCAAAAAATTTCAGAATTGCACCTTGCAATGCGGAGAAATTACTGTTTGTGCATTTACAATATTCATTGATTTTTGCCATTGAAAAATGTCCAGAAATGATTGAAGCTACTGACTGAATGAAAGGAGCTGGCATCTCACTCTCTTTGAATCTTCTTTATCATGCTAAGAGGAGCAGGAAAAAGCAAAAAATTTCAGAATTGCGCCTTGCAATGCGGAGAAATTAATGTTTGTGCATTTACAAAATTCATTGATTTTTGCCATTGAAAAACATCATGTTATTCATATACCAGAAATGATTGAAGCTACTGACTGAAGGAAAGGAGCTGGCATCTCACTCTCTTTGAATCTTCTTTATCATGCTAAGAGGAGCAGGAAAAAGCAAAAAATTTCAGAATTGCACCTTGCAATGCGGAGAAATTACTGTTTGTGCATTTACAATATTCATTGATTTTTGCCATTGAAAAACATCCAGAAATGATTGAAGCTACTGACTGAATGAAAGGAGCTGGCATCTCACTCTCTTTGAATCTTCTTTATCATGCTAAGAGGAGCAGGAAAAAGCAAAAAATTTCAGAATTGCACCTTGCAATGCGGAGAAATTACTGTTTGTGCATTTACAATATTCATTGATTTTTGCGATTGAAAAACATCATGTTATTCATATACCAGAAATGATTGAAGCTACTGAGTGAATGAAAGGAGCTGGCATCTCACTCTCTTTGAATCTTCTTTATCATGCTAAGAGGAGCAGGAAAAAGTAAAAAATTTCAGAATTGCACCTTGCAATGCGGAGAAATTACTGTTTGTGCATTTACAATATTCAATGATTTTTGCCATTGAAAAACATCCAGAAATGATTGAAGCTACTGACTGAATGAAAGGAGCTGACATCTCACTCTCTTTGAATCTTGTTTATCATGCTAAGAGGAGCAGGAAAAAGCAAAAAATTTCAGAATTGCACCTTGCAATGTGGAGAAATTACTGTTTGTGCATTTACAATATTCATTGATTTTTGCCATTGAAAAACGTCCAGAAATGATTGAAGCTACTGACTGAATGAAAGGAGCTGGCATCTCACTCTCTTTGAATCTTCTTTATCATGCTAAGAGGAGCAGGAAAAAACAAAAAATTTCAGAATTGCACCTTGCAATGCGGAGAAATTACTGTTTGTGCATTTACAATATTCATTGATTTTTGCCATTGAAAAACGTCCAGAAATGTTTGAAGCTACTGACTGAATGAAAGGAGCTGGCATCTCACTCTCTTTGAATCTTCTTTATCATGCTAAGAGGAGCAGGAAAAAGCAAAAAATTTCAGAATTGCACCTTGCAATGCGGAGAAATTACTGTTTGTGCATTTACAATATTCATTGATTTTTGCCATTGAAAAACATGTTATTCATATACCAGAAATGTTTGAAGCTCCTGACTGAATGAAAGGAGCTGGCACCTCACTCTCTTTGAATCTTCTTTATCATGCTAAGAGGAGCAGGAAAAAGGAAAAATTTCAGAATTGCACCTTGCAATGCGGAGAAATTACTGTTTGTGCATTTACAATATTCATTGATTTTTGCCATTGAAAAACGTCCAGAAATGATTGAAGCTACTGACTGAATGAAAGGAGCTGTCATCTCACTCTCTTTGAATCTTCTTTATCATGCTAAGAGGAGCAGGAAAAAGCAAAAAATTTCAGAATTGCACCTTGCAATGCGGAGAAATTACTGTTTGTGCATTTACAATATTCATTGATTTTTGCCATTGAAAAATGTCCAGAAATGATTGAAGCTACTGACTGAATGAAAGGAGCTGGCATCTCACTCTCTTTGAATCTTCTTTATCATGCTAAGAGGAGCAGGAAAAAGCAAAAAATTTCAGAATTGCGCCTTGCAATGCGGAGAAATTACTGTTTGTGCATTTACAAAATTCATTGATTTTTGCCATTGAAAAACATCATGTTATTCATATGCCAGAAATGATTGACGCTACTGACTGAAGGAAAGGAGCTGGCATCTCACTCTCTTTGAATCTTCTTTATCATGCTAAGAGGAGCAGGAAAAAGCAAAAAATTTCAGAATTGCACCTTGCAATGCGGAGAAATTACTGTTTGTGCATTTACAATATTCATTGATTTTTGCCATTGAAAAACGTCCAGAAATGATTGAAGCTACTGACTGAATGAAAGGAGCTGGCATCTCACTCTCTTTGAATCTTTTTTATCATGCTAAGAGGAGCAGGAAAAAGCAAAAAATTTCAGAATTGCACCTTGCAATGCGGAGAAATTACTGTTTGTGCATTTACAATATTCATTGATTTTTGCCATTGAAAAACGTCCAGAAATGATTGAAGCTACTGACTGAATGAAAGGAGCTGGCATTTCACTCTCTTTGAATCTTCTTTATCATGCTAAGAGGAGCAGGAAAAAGCAAAACATTTCAGAATTGCACCTTGCCATGCGGAGAAATTACTGTTTGTGCATTTACAATATTCATTGATTTTTGCCATTGAAAAATGTCCAGAAATGATTGAAGCTACTGACTGAACGAAAGGAGCTGGCATCTCACTCTCTTTGAATCTTCTTTATCATGCTAAGAGGAGCAGGAAAAAGCAAAAAAATTCAGAATTGCGCTTTGCAATGCGGAGAAATTACTGTTTGTGCATTTACAAAATTCATTGATTTTTGCCATTGAAAAACATCATGTTATTCATATACCAGAAATGATTGAAGCTACTGACTGAAGGAAAGGAGCTGGCATCTCACTCTCTTTGAATCTTCTTTATCATGCTAAGAGGAGCAGGAAAAAGCAAAAAATTTCAGAATTGCACCTTGCAATGCGGAGAAATTACTGTTTGTGCATTTCCAATATTCATTGATTTTTGCCATTGAAAAACATCCAGAAATGATTGAAGCTACTGACTGAATGAAAGGAGCTGGCATCTCACTCTCTTTGAATCTTCTTTATCATGCTAAGCGGAGCAGGAAAAAGCAAAAAATTTCAGAATTGCACCTTGCAATGCGGAGAAATTACTGTTTGTGCATTTACAATATTCATTGATTTTTGCGATTGAAAAACATCATGTTATTCATATACCAGAAATGATTGAAGCTACTGACTGAATGAAAGGAGCTGGCATCTCACTCTCTTTGAATCTTCTTTATCATGCTAAGAGGAGCAGGAAAAAGTAAAAAATTTCAGAATTGCACCTTGCAATGCGGAGAAATTACTGTTTGTGCATTTACAATATTCATTGATTTTTGCCATTGAAAAACGTCCAGAAATGATTGAAGCTACTGACTGAATGAAAGGAGCTGGCATCTCACTCTCTTTGAATCTTCTTTATCATGCTAAGAGGAGCAGGAAAAAGCAAAAAATTTCAGAATTGCACCTTGCAATGCGGAGAAATTACTGTTTGTGCATTTACAATATTCATTGATTTTTGCCATTGAAAAACGTCCAGAAATGATTGAAGCTACTGACTGAATGAAAGGAGCTGGCATCTCACTCTCTTTGAATCTTCTTTATCATGCTAAGAGGAGCAGGAAAAAGCAAAAAATTTCAGAATTGCACCTTGCAATGCGGAGAAATTACTGTTTGTGCATTTACAATATTCATTGATTTTTGCCATTGAAAAACGTCCAGAAATGATTGAAGCTACTGACTGAATGAAAGGAGCTGGCATCTCACTCTCTTTGAATCTTCTTTATCATGCTAAGAGGAGCAGGAAAAAGCAAAAAATTTCAGAATTGCACCTTGCAATGCGGAGAAATTACTGTTTGTGCATTTACAATATTCATTGATTTTTGCCATTGAAAAACATCATGTTATTCATATACCAGAAATGATTGAAGCTACTGACTGAATGAAAGGAGCTGGCATCTCACTCTCTTTGAATCTTCTTTATCATGCTAAGAGGAGCAGGAAAAAGTAAAAAATTTCAGAATTGCACCTTGCAATGCGGAGAAATTACTGTTTGTGCATTTATAATATTCAATGATTTTTGCCATTGAAAAACGTCCAGAAATGATTGAAGCTACTGACTGAACGAAAGGAGCTGGCATCTCACTCTCTTTGAATCTTCTTTATCATGCTAAGAGGAGCAGGAAAAAGCAAAAAATTTCAGAATTGCACCTTGCAATGCGGAGAAATTACTGTTTGTGCATTTACAATATTCATTGATTTTTGCCATTGAAAAACATCATGTTATTCATATACCAGAAATGTTTGAAGCTACTGACTGAATGAAAGGAGCTGGCATCTCACTCTCTTTGAATCTTCTTTATCATGCTAAGAGGAGCAGGAAAAAGCAAAAAATTTCTGAATTGCACCTTGCAATGCGGAGAAATTACTGTTTGTGAATTTACAATATTCATTGATTTTTGCCATTGAAAAACGTCCAGAAATGATTGAAGCTACTGACTGAATGAAAAGAGCTGGCATCTCACTCTCTTTGAATCTTCTTTATCATGCTAAGAGGAGCAGGAAAAAGCAAAAAATTTCAGAATTGCACCTTGCAATGCGGAGAAATTACTGTTTGTGCATTTACAATATTCATTGATTTTTGCCATTGAAAAACATCCAGAAATGATTGAAGCTACTGACTGAATGAAAGGAACTGGCATCTCACTCTCTTTGAATCTTGTTTATCATGCTAAGAGGAGCAGGAAAAAGCAAAAAATTTCAGAATTGCACCTTGCAATGCGGAGAAATTACAGTTTGTGCATTTACAATATTCATTGATTTTTGCCATTGAAAAACGTCCAGAAATGATTGAAGCTACTGACTGAATGAAAGGAGCTGGCATCTCACTCTCTTTGAATCTTCTTTATCATGCTAAGAGGAGCAGGAAAAAGCAAAAAATTTCAGAATTGCACCTTGCAATGCGGAGAAATTACTGTTTGTGCATTTACAATATTCATTGATTTTTGCCATTGAAAAACATCATGTTATTCATATACCAGAAATGATTGAAGCTACTGACTGAATGAAAGGAGCTGGCATCTCACTCTCTTTGAATCTTCTTTATCATGCTAAGAGGAGCAGGAAAAAGTAAAAAATTTCAGAATTGCACCTTGCAATGCGGAGAAATTACTGTTTGTGCATTTATAATATTCAATGATTTTTGCCATTGAAAAACGTCCAGAAATGATTGAAGCTACTGACTGAACGAAAGGAGCTGGCATCTCACTCTCTTTGAATCTTCTTTATCATGCTAAGAGGAGCAGGAAAAAGCAAAAAATTTCAGAATTGCACCTTGCAATGCGGAGAAATTACTGTTTGTGCATTTACAATATTCATTGATTTTTGCCATTGAAAAACATCCAGAAATGATTGAAGCTACTGACTGAATGAAAGGAGCTGGCATCTCACTCTCTTTGAATCTTCTTTATCATGCTAAGAGGAGCAGGAAAAAGCAAAAAATTTCAGAATTGCACCTTGCAATGCGGAGAAATTACTGTTTGTGCATTTACAATATTCATTGATTTTTGCCATTGAAAAACATCATGTTATTCATATACCAGAAATGTTTGAAGCTACTGACTGAATGAAAGGAGCTGACATCTCACTCTCTTTGAATCTTCTTTATCATGCTAAGAGGAGCAGGAAAAAGCAAAAAATTTCAGAATTGCACCTTGCAATGCGGAGAAATTACTGTTTGTGCATTTACAATATTCATTGATTTTTGCCATTGAAAAACATCCAGAAATGATTGAAGCTACTGACTGAATGAAAGGAGCTGGCATCTCACTCTCTTTGAATCTTCTTTATCATGCTAAGAGGAGCAGGAAAAAGCAAAAAATTTCAGAATTGCACCTTGCAATGCGGAGAAATTACTGTTTGTGCATTTACAATATTCATTGATTTTTGCCATTGAAAAACATCATGTTATTCATATACCAGAAATGTTTGAAGCTACTGACTGAATGAAAGGAGCTGGCATCTCACTCTCTTTGAATCTTCTTTATCATGCTAAGAGGAGCAGGAAAAAGCAAAAAATTTCAGAATTGCACCTTGCAATGCGGAGAAATTACTGTTTGTGCATTTACAATATTCATTGATTTTTGCCATTGAAAAACATCATGTTATTCATATACCAGAAATGTTTGAAGCTACTGACTGAATGAAAGGAGCTGGCATCTCACTCTCTTTGAATCTTCTTTATCATGCTAAGAGGAGCAGGAAAAAGCAAAAAATTTCAGAATTGCACCTTGCAATGTGGAGAAATTACTGTTTGTGCATTTACAATATTCATTGATTTTTACCATTGAAAAACGTCCAGAAATGATTGAAGCTACTGACTGAATGAAAGTAACTGGCATCTCACTCTCTTTGAATCTTCTTTATCATGCTAAGAGGAGCAGGAAAAAGCAAAAAATTTCAGACTTGCACCTTGCAATGCGGAGAAATTACTGTTTGTGCATTTACAATATTCATTGATTTTTGCCATTGAAAAACATCATGTTATTCATATACCAGAAATGTTTGAAGCTACTGACTGAATGAAAGGAGCTGGCATCTCACTCTCTTTGAATCTTCTTTATCATGCTAAGAGGAGCAGGAAAAAGCAAAAAATTTCAGAATTGCACCTTGCAATGCGGAGAAATTACTGTTTGTGCATTTACAATATTCATTGATTTTTGCCATTGAAAAACGTCCAGAAATGATTGAAGCTACTGACTGAATGAAAGGAGCTGGCATCTCACTCTCTTTGAATCTTCTTTATCATGCTAAGAGGAGCAGGAAAAATCAAAAAATTTCAGAATTGCACCTTGCAATGCGGAGAAATTACTGTTTGTGCATTTACAATATTCATTGATTTTTGCCATTGAAAAACATGTTATTCATATACCAGAAATGTTTGAAGCTACTGACTGAATGAAAGGAGCTGGCACATCACTCTCTTTGTATCTTCTTTATCATGCTAAGAGGAGCGGGAAAAAGCAAAAAATTTCAGAATTGCACCTTGCAATGCGGAGAAATTACTGTTTGTGCATTTACAATATTCATTGATTTTTGCCACTGAAAAACGTCCAGAAATGATTGAAGCTACTGACTGAATGAAAGGAGCTGGCATCTCACTCTCTTTGAATCTTCTTTATCATACTAAGAGGAGCAGGAAAAAGCAAAAAATTTCAGAATTGCACCTTGCAATGCGGAGAAATTACAGTTTGTGCATTTACAATATTCATTGATTTTTGCCATTGAAAAACATCCAGAAATGATTGAAGCTACTGACTGAATGAAAGGAGCTGGCATGTCACTCTCTTTGAATCTTCTTTATCATGCTAAGAGGAGCAGGAAAAAGCAAAAAATTTCAGAATTGCACCTTGCAATGCGGAGAAATTACTGTTTGTGCATTTACAATATTCATTGATTTTTGCCATTGAAAAACATCATGTTATTCATATACCAGAAATGTTTGAAGCTACTGACTGAATGAAAGGAGCTGGCATCTCACTCTCTTTGAATCTTCTTTATCATGCTAAGAGGAGCAGGAAAAAGCAAAAAATTTCAGAATTGCACCTTGCAATGTGGAGAAATTACTGTTTGTGCATTTACAATATTCATTGAT
Source organism: Phyllobates terribilis (assembly GCF_046119375.1). NCBI lineage: Eukaryota > Metazoa > Chordata > Amphibia > Anura > Dendrobatidae > Phyllobates > Phyllobates terribilis. The sequence continues at coordinate 21,031 of NW_027364339.1, forward strand.
TTTTACCATTGAAAAACGTCCAGAAATGATTGAAGCTACTGACTGAATGAAAGTAGCTGGCATCTCACTGTCTTTGAATCTTCTTTATCATGCTAAGAGGAGCAGGAAAAAGCAAAAAATTTCAGACTTGCACCTTGCAATGCGGAGAAATTACTGTTTGTGCATTTACAATATTCATTGATTTTTGCCATTGAAAAACATCATGTTATTCATATACCAGAAATGTTTGAAGCTACTGACTGAATGAAAGGAGCTGGCATCTCACTCTCTTTGAATCTTCTTTATCATGCTAAGAGGAGCAGGAAAAAGCAAAAAATTTCAGAATTGCACCTTGCAATGCGGAGAAATTACTGTTTGTGCATTTACAATATTCATTGATTTTTGCCATTGAAAAACATCATGTTATTCATATACCAGAAATGTTTGAAGCTACTGACTGAATGAAAGGAGCTGGCATCTCACTCTCTTTGAATCTTCTTTATCATGCTAAGAGGAGCAGGAAAAAGCAAAAAATTTCAGAATTGCACCTTGCAATGCGGAGAAATTACTGTTTGTGCATTTACAATATTCATTGATTTTTGCCATTGAAAAACGTCCAGAAATGATTGAAGCTACTGACTGAATGAAAGGAGCCGGCATCTCACTCTCTTTGAATTTTCTTTATCATGCTAAGAGGAGCAGGAAAAATCAAAAAATTTCAGAATTGCACCTTGCAATGCGGAGAAATTACTGTTTGTGCATTTACAATATTCATTGATTTTTGCCATTGAAAAACATCCAGAAATGATTGAAGCTACTGACTGAATGAAAGGAGCTGGCATCTCACTCTCTTTGAATCTTCTTTATCATGCTAAGAGGAGCAGGAAAAAGCAAAAAATTTCAGAATTGCACCTTGCAATGCGGAGAAATTACTGTTTGTGCATTTACAATATTCATTGATTTTTGCCATTGAAAAACATCATGTTATTCATATACCAGAAATGTTTGAAGCTACTGACTGAATGAAAGGAGCTGACATCTCACTCTCTTTGAATCTTCTTTATCATGCTAAGAGGAGCAGGAAAAAGCAAAAAATTTCAGAATTGCACCTTGCAATGCGGAGAAATTACTGTTTGTGCATTTACAATATTCATTGATTTTTGCCATTGAAAAACATCCAGAAATCATTGAAGCTACTGACTGAATGAAAGGAGCTGGCATCTCACTCTCTTTGAATCTTCTTTATCATGCTAAGAGGAGCAGGAAAAAGCAAAAAATTTCAGAATTGCACCTTGCAATGCGGAGAAATTACTGTTTGTGCATTTACAATATTCATTGATTTTTGCCATTGAAAAACATCATGTTATTCATATACCAGAAATGTTTGAAGCTACTGACTGAATGAAAGGAGCTGGCATCTCACTCTCTTTGAATCTTCTTTATCATGCTAAGAGGAGCAGGAAAAAGCAAAAAATTTCAGAATTGCACCTTGCAATGCGGAGAAATTACTGTTTGTGCATTTACAATATTCATTGATTTTTGCCATTGAAAAACATCATGTTATTCATATACCAGAAATGTTTGAAGCTACTGACTGAATGAAAGGAGCTGGCATCTCACTCTCTTTGAATCTTCTTTATCATGCTAAGAGGAGCAGGAAAAAGCAAAAAATTTCAGAATTGCACCTTGCAATGTGGAGAAATTACTGTTTGTGCATTTACAATATTCATTGATTTTTACCATTGAAAAACGTCCAGAAATGATTGAAGCTACTGACTGAATGAAAGTAACTGGCATCTCACTCTCTTTGAATCTTCTTTATCATGCTAAGAGGAGCAGGAAAAAGCAAAAAATTTCAGACTTGCACCTTGCAATGCGGAGAAATTACTGTTTGTGCATTTACAATATTCATTGATTTTTGCCATTGAAAAACATCATGTTATTCATATACCAGAAATGTTTGAAGCTACTGACTGAATGAAAGGAGCTGGCATCTCACTCTCTTTGAATCTTCTTTATCATGCTAAGAGGAGCAGGAAAAAGCAAAAAATTTCAGAATTGCACCTTGCAATGCGGAGAAATTACTGTTTGTGCATTTACAATATTCATTGATTTTTGCCATTGAAAAACGTCCAGAAATGATTGAAGCTACTGACTGAATGAAAGGAGCTGGCATCTCACTCTCTTTGAATCTTCTTTATCATGCTAAGAGGAGCAGGAAAAATCAAAAAATTTCAGAATTGCACCTTGCAATGCGGAGAAATTACTGTTTGTGCATTTACAATATTCATTGATTTTTGCCATTGAAAAACATGTTATTCATATACCAGAAATGTTTGAAGCTACTGACTGAATGAAAGGAGCTGGCACATCACTCTCTTTGTATCTTCTTTATCATGCTAAGAGGAGCGGGAAAAAGCAAAAAATTTCAGAATTGCACCTTGCAATGCGGAGAAATTACTGTTTGTGCATTTACAATATTCATTGATTTTTGCCACTGAAAAACGTCCAGAAATGATTGAAGCTACTGACTGAATGAAAGGAGCTGGCATCTCACTCTCTTTGAATCTTCTTTATCATGCTAAGAGGAGCAGGAAAAAGCAAAAAATTTCAGAATTGCACCTTGCAATGCGGAGAAATTACTGTTTGTGCATTTACAATATTCATTGATTTTTGCCATTGAAAAACATCATGTTATTCATATACCAGAAATGTTTGAAGCTACTGACTGAATGAAAGGAGCTGACATCTCACTCTCTTTGAATCTTCTTTATCATGCTAAGAGGAGCAGGAAAAAGCAAAAAATTTCAGAATTGCACCTTGCAATGCGGAGAAATTACTGTTTGTGCATTTACAATATTCATTGATTTTTGCCATTGAAAAACATCCAGAAATGATTGAAGCTACTGACTGAATGAAAGGAGCTGGCATCTCACTCTCTTTGAATCTTCTTTATCATGCTAAGAGGAGCAGGAAAAAGCAAAAAATTTCAGAATTGCACCTTGCAATGCGGAGAAATTACTGTTTGTGCATTTACAATATTCATTGATTTTTGCCATTGAAAAACATCATGTTATTCATATACCAGAAATGTTTGAAGCTACTGACTGAATGAAAGGAGCTGGCATCTCACTCTCTTTGAATCTTCTTTATCATGCTAAGAGGAGCAGGAAAAAGCAAAAAATTTCAGAATTGCACCTTGCAATGCGGAGAAATTACTGTTTGTGCATTTACAATATTCATTGATTTTTGCCATTGAAAAACATCATGTTATTCATATACCAGAAATGTTTGAAGCTACTGACTGAATGAAAGGAGCTGGCATCTCACTCTCTTTGAATCTTCTTTATCATGCTAAGAGGAGCAGGAAAAAGCAAAAAATTTCAGAATTGCACCTTGCAATGTGGAGAAATTACTGTTTGTGCATTTACAATATTCATTGATTTTTACCATTGAAAAACGTCCAGAAATGATTGAAGCTACTGACTGAATGAAAGTAACTGGCATCTCACTCTCTTTGAATCTTCTTTATCATGCTAAGAGGAGCAGGAAAAAGCAAAAAATTTCAGACTTGCACCTTGCAATGCGGAGAAATTACTGTTTGTGCATTTACAATATTCATTGATTTTTGCCATTGAAAAACATCATGTTATTCATATACCAGAAATGTTTGAAGCTACTGACTGAATGAAAGGAGCTGGCATCTCACTCTCTTTGAATCTTCTTTATCATGCTAAGAGGAGCAGGAAAAAGCAAAAAATTTCAGAATTGCACCTTGCAATGCGGAGAAATTACTGTTTGTGCATTTACAATATTCATTGATTTTTGCCATTGAAAAACGTCCAGAAATGATTGAAGCTACTGACTGAATGAAAGGAGCTGGCATCTCACTCTCTTTGAATCTTCTTTATCATGCTAAGAGGAGCAGGAAAAATCAAAAAATTTCAGAATTGCACCTTGCAATGCGGAGAAATTACTGTTTGTGCATTTACAATATTCATTGATTTTTGCCATTGAAAAACATGTTATTCATATACCAGAAATGTTTGAAGCTACTGACTGAATGAAAGGAGCTGGCACATCACTCTCTTTGTATCTTCTTTATCATGCTAAGAGGAGCGGGAAAAAGCAAAAAATTTCAGAATTGCACCTTGCAATGCGGAGAAATTACTGTTTGTGCATTTACAATATTCATTGATTTTTGCCACTGAAAAACGTCCAGAAATGATTGAAGCTACTGACTGAATGAAAGGAGCTGGCATCTCACTCTCTTTGAATCTTCTTTATCATACTAAGAGGAGCAGGAAAAAGCAAAAAATTTCAGAATTGCACCTTGCAATGCGGAGAAATTACAGTTTGTGCATTTACAATATTCATTGATTTTTGCCATTGAAAAACATCCAGAAATGATTGAAGCTACTGACTGAATGAAAGGAGCTGGCATGTCACTCTCTTTGAATCTTCTTTATCATGCTAAGAGGAGCAGGAAAAAGCAAAAAATTTCAGAATTGCACCTTGCAATGCGGAGAAATTACTGTTTGTGCATTTACAATATTCATTGATTTTTGCCATTGAAAAACATCATGTTATTCATATACCAGAAATGTTTGAAGCTACTGACTGAATGAAAGGAGCTGGCATCTCACTCTCTTTGAATCTTCTTTATCATGCTAAGAGGAGCAGGAAAAAGCAAAAAATTTCAGAATTGCACCTTGCAATGTGGAGAAATTACTGTTTGTGCATTTACAATATTCATTGATTTTTACCATTGAAAAACGTCCAGAAATGATTGAAGCTACTGACTGAATGAAAGTAGCTGGCATCTCACTGTCTTTGAATCTTCTTTATCATGCTAAGAGGAGCAGGAAAAAGCAAAAAATTTCAGACTTGCACCTTGCAATGCGGAGAAATTACTGTTTGTGCATTTACAATATTCATTGATTTTTGCCATTGAAAAACATCATGTTATTCATATACCAGAAATGTTTGAAGCTACTGACTGAATGAAAGGAGCTGGCATCTCACTCTCTTTGAATCTTCTTTATCATGCTAAGAGGAGCAGGAAAAAGCAAAAAATTTCAGAATTGCACCTTGCAATGCGGAGAAATTACTGTTTGTGCATTTACAATATTCATTGATTTTTGCCATTGAAAAACATCATGTTATTCATATACCAGAAATGTTTGAAGCTACTGACTGAATGAAAGGAGCTGGCATCTCACTCTCTTTGAATCTTCTTTATCATGCTAAGAGGAGCAGGAAAAAGCAAAAAATTTCAGAATTGCACCTTGCAATGCGGAGAAATTACTGTTTGTGCATTTACAATATTCATTGATTTTTGCCATTGAAAAACGTCCAGAAATGATTGAAGCTACTGACTGAATGAAAGGAGCCGGCATCTCACTCTCTTTGAATTTTCTTTATCATGCTAAGAGGAGCAGGAAAAATCAAAAAATTTCAGAATTGCACCTTGCAATGCGGAGAAATTACTGTTTGTGCATTTACAATATTCATTGATTTTTGCCATTGAAAAACATGTTATTCATATACCAGAAATGTTTGAAGCTACTGACTGAATGAAAGGAGCTGGCACCTCACTCTCTTTGAATCTTCTTTATCATGCTAAGAGGAGCGGGAAAAAGCAAAAAATTTCAGAATTGCACCTTGCATTGCGGAGAAATTACTGTTTGTGCATTTACAATATTCATTGATTTTTACCATTGAAAAACATGTTATTCATATACCAGAAATGTTTGAAGCTACTGACTGAATGAAAGGAGCTGGCATCTCACTCTCTTTGAATCTTCTTTATCATGCTAAGAGGAGCAGGAAAAAGCAAAAAATTTCAGAATTGCACCTTGCAATGCGGAGAAATTACAGTTTGTGCATTTACAATATTCATTGATTTTTGCCATTGAAAAACATCCAGAAATGATTGAAGCTACTGACTGAATGAAAGGAGCTGGCATCTCACTCTCTTTGAATCTTCTTTATCATGCTAAGAGGAGCAGGATAAAGCAAAAAATTTCAGAATTGCACCTTGCAATGCGGAGAAATTACTGTTTGTGCATTTACAATATTCATTGATTTTTGCCATTGAAAAACATGTTATTCATATACCAGAAATGTTTGAAGCTACTGACTGAATGAAAGGAGCTGGCATCTCACTCTCTTTGAATCTTCTTTATCATGCTAAGAGGAGCAGGAAAAAGCAAAAAATTTCAGAATTGCACCTTGCAATGTGGAGAAATTACTGTTTGTGCATTTACAATATTCATTGATTTTTACCATTGAAAAACGTCCAGAAATGATTGAAGCTACTGACTGAATGAAAGTAGCTGGCATCTCACTCTCTTTGAATCTTCTTTATCATGCTAAGAGGAGCAGTAATAAGCAAAAAATTTCAGACTTGCACCTTGCAATGCGGAGAAATTACTGTTTGTGCATTTACAATATTCATTGATTTTTGCCATTGAAAAACATCATGTTATTCATATACCAGAAATGTTTGAAGCTACTGACTGAATGAAAGGAGCTGGCATCTCACTCTCTTTGAATCTTCTTTATCATGCTAAGAGGAGCAGGAAAAAGCAAAAAATTTCAGAATTGCACCTTGCAATGCGGAGAAATTACTGTTTGTGCATTTACAATATTCATTGATTTTTGCCATTGAAAAACATCATGTTATTCATATACCAGAAATGTTTGAAGCTACTGACTGAATGAAAGGAGCTGGCATCTCACTCTCTTTGAATCTTCTTTATCATGCTAAGAGGAGCAGGAAAAAGCAAAAAATTTCAGAATTGCACCTTGCAATGCGGAGAAATTACTGTTTGTGCATTTACAATATTCATTGATTTTTGCCATTGAAAAACGTCCAGAAATGATTGAAGCTACTGACTGAATGAAAGGAGCTGGCATCTCACTCTCTTTGAATCTTCTTTATCATGCTAAGAGGAGCAGGAAAAATCAAAAAATTTCAGAATTGCACCTTGCAATGCGGAGAAATTACTGTTTGTGCATTTACAATATTCATTGATTTTTGCCATTGAAAAACATGTTATTCATATACCAGAAATGTTTGAAGCTACTGACTGAATGAAAGGAGCTGGCACCTCACTCTCTTTGAATCTTCTTTATCATGCTAAGAGGAGCGGGAAAAAGCAAAAAATTTCAGAATTGCACCTTGCAATGCGGAGAAATTACTGTTTGTGCATTTACAATATTCATTGATTTTTGCCATTGAAAAACGTCCAGAAATGATTGAAGGTACTGACTGAATGAAAGGAGCTGGCATCTCACTCTCTTTGAATCTTCTTTATCATGCTAAGAGGAGCAGGAAAAAGCAAAAAATTTCAGAATTGCACCTTGCAATGCGGAGAAATTACTGTTTGTGCATTTACAATATTCATTGATTTTTGCCATTGAAAAACGTCCAGAAATGATTGAAGCTACTGACTGAATGAAAGGAGCTGGCATCTCACTCTCTTTGAATCTTCTTTATCATGCTAAGAGGAGCAGGAAAAAGCAAAAAATTTCAGAATTGCACCTTGCAATGCGGAGAAATTACAGTTTGTGCATTTACAATATTCATTGATTTTTGCCATTGAAAAACATCCAGAAATGATTGAAGCTACTGACTGAATGAAAGGAGCTGGCATCTCACTCTCTTTGAATCTTCTTTATCATGCTAAGAGGAGCAGGAAAAAGCAAAAAATTTCAGAATTGCACCTTGCAATGCGGAGAAATTACTGTTTGTGCATTTACAATATTCATTGATTTTTGCCATTGAAAAACATCATGTTATTCATATACCAGAAATGTTTGAAGCTACTGACTGAATGAAAGGAGCTGGCATCTCACTCTCTTTGAATCTTCTTTATCATGCTAAGAGGAGCAGGAAAAAGCAAAAAATTTCAGAATTGCACCTTGCAATGCGGAGAAATTACTGTTTGTGCATTTACAATATTCATTGATTTTTACCATTGAAAAACGTCCAGAAATGATTGAAGCTACTGACTGAATGAAAGTAGCTGGCATCTCACTCTCTTTGAATCTTCTTTATCATGCTAAGAGGAGCAGGAAAAAGCAAAAAATTTCAGACTTGCACCTTGCAATGCGGAGAAATTACTGTTTGTGCATTTACAATATTCATTGATTTTTGCCATTGAAAAACGTCCAGAAATGATTGAAGGTACTGACTGAATGAAAGGAGCTGGCATCTCACTCTCTTTGAATCTTCTTTATCATGCTAAGAGGAGCAGGAAAAAGCAAAAAATTTCAGAATTGCACCTTGCAATGCGGAGAAATTACTGTTTGTGCATTTACAATATTCATTGATTTTTGCCACTGAAAAACGTCCAGAAATGATTGAAGCTACTGACTGAATGAAAGGAGCTGGCATCTCACTCTCTTTGAATCTTCTTTAACATGCTAAGAGGAGCAGGAAAAAGCAAAAAATTTCAGAATTGCACCTTGCAATGCGGAGAAATTACAGTTTGTGCATTTACAATATTCATTGATTTTTGCCATTGAAAAACATCCAGAAATGATTGAAGCTACTGACTGAATGAAAGGAGCTGGCATCTCACTCTCTTTGAATCTTCTTTATCATGCTAAGAGGAGCAGGAAAAAGCAAAAAATTTCAGAATTGCACCTTGCAATGCGGAGAAATTACTGTTTGTGCATTTACAATATTCATTGATTTTTGCCATTGAAAAACATCATGTTATTCATATACCAGAAATGTTTGAAGCTACTGACTGAATGAAAGGAGCTGGCATCTCACTCTCTTTGAATCTTCTTTATCATGCTAAGAGGAGCAGGAAAAAGCAAAAAATTTCAGAATTGCACCTTGCAATGTGGAGAAATTACTGTTTGTGCATTTACAATATTCATTGATTTTTACCATTGAAAAACGTCCAGAAATGATTGAAGCTACTGACTGAATGAAAGTAGCTGGCATCTCACTCTCTTTGAATCTTCTTTATCATGCTAAGAGGAGCAGGAAAAAGCAAAAAATTTCAGACTTGCACCTTGCAATGCGGAGAAATTACTGTTTGTGCATTTACAATATTCATTGATTTTTGCCATTGAAAAACATCATTTTATTCATATACCAGAAATGTTTGAAGCTACTGACTGAATGAAAGGAGCTGGCATCTCACTCTCTTTGAATCTTCTTTATCATGCTAAGAGGAGCAGGAAAAAGCAAAAAATTTCAGAATTGCACCTTGCAATGCGGAGAAATTACTGTTTGTGCATTTACAATATTCATTGATTTTTGCCATTGAAAAACATCATGTTATTCATATACCAGAAATGTTTGAAGCTACTGACTGAATGAAAGGAGCTGGCATCTCACTCTCTTTGAATCTTCTTTATCATGCTAAGAGGAGCAGGAAAAAGCAAAAAATTTCAGAATTGCACCTTGCAATGCGGAGAAATTACTGTTTGTGCATTTACAATATTCATTGATTTTTGCCATTGAAAAACGTCCAGAAATGATTGAAGCTACTGACTGAATGAAAGGAGCTGGCATCTCACTCTCTTTGAATCTTCTTTATCATGCTAAGAGGAGCAGGAAAAATCAAAAAATTTCAGAATTGCACCTTGCAATGCGGAGAAATTACTGTTTGTGCATTTACAATATTCATTGATTTTTGCCATTGAAAAACATGTTATTCATATACCAGAAATGTTTGAAGCTACTGACTGAATGAAAGGAGCTGGCACCTCACTCTCTTTGAATCTTCTTTATCATGCTAAGAGGAGCGGGAAAAAGCAAAAAATTTCAGAATTGCACCTTGCAATGCGGAGAAATTACTGTTTGTGCATTTACAATATTCATTGATTTTTGCCATTGAAAAACGTCCAGAAATGATTGAAGGTACTGACTGAATGAAAGGAGCTGGCATCTCACTCTCTTTGAATCTTCTTTATCATGCTAAGAGGAGCAGGAAAAAGCAAAAAATTTCAGAATTGCACCTTGCAATGCGGAGAAATTACTGTTTGTGCATTTACAATATTCATTGATTTTTGCCATTGAAAAACGTCCAGAAATGATTGAAGCTACTGACTGAATGAAAGGAGCTGGCATCTCACTCTCTTTGAATCTTCTTTATCATGCTAAGAGGAGCAGGAAAAAGCAAAAAATTTCAGAATTGCACCTTGCAATGCGGAGAAATTACAGTTTGTGCATTTACAATATTCATTGATTTTTGCCATTGAAAAACATCCAGAAATGATTGAAGCTACTGACTGAATGAAAGGAGCTGGCATCTCACTCTCTTTGAATGTTCTTTATCATGCTAAGAGGAGCAGGAAAAAGCAAAAAATTTCAGAATTGCACCTTGCAATGCGGAGAAATTACTGTTTGTGCATTTACAATATTCATTGATTTTTGCCATTGAAAAACATCATGTTATTCATATACCAGAAATGTTTGAAGCTACTGACTGAATGAAAGGAGCTGGCATCTCACTCTCTTTGAATCTTCTTTATCATGCTAAGAGGAGCAGGAAAAAGCAAAAAATTTCAGAATTGCACCTTGCAATGTGGAGAAATTACTGTTTGTGCATTTACAATATTCATTGATTTTTACCATTGAAAAACGTCCAGAAATGATTGAAGCTACTGACTGAATGAAAGTAGCTGGCATCTCACTCTCTTTGAATCTTCTTTATCATGCTAAGAGGAGCAGGAAAAAGCAAAAAATTTCAGACTTGCACCTTGCAATGCGGAGAAATTACTGTTTGTGCATTTACAATATTCATTGATTTTTGCCATTGAAAAACATTATGTTATTCATATACCAGAAATGTTTGAAGCTACTGACTGAATGAAAGTAGCTGGCATCTCACTCTCTTTGAATCTTCTTTATCATGCTAAGAGGAGCAGGAAAAACCAAAAAATTTCAGAATTGCACCTTGCAATGCGGAGAAATTACTGTTTGTGCATTTACAATATTCATTGATTTTTGCCATTGAAAAACGTCCAGAAATGATTGAAGCTACTGACTGAATGAAAGGAGCTGGCATCTCACTCTCTTTGAATCTTCTTTATCATGCTAAGAGGAGCAGGAAAAAGCAAAAAATTTCAGAATTGCACCTTGCAATGCGGAGAAATTACTGTTTGTGCATTTACAATATTCATTGATTTTTGCCATTGAAAAACATCATGTTATTCATATACCAGAAATGATTGAAGCTACTGACTGAATGAAAGGAGCTGGCATCTCACTCTCTTTGAATCTTCTTTATCATGCTAAGAGGAGCAGGAAAAAGTAAAAAATTTCAGAATTGCACCTTGCTATGCGGAGAAATTACTGTTTGTGCATTTATAATATTCAATGATTTTTGCCATTGAAAAACGTCCAGAAATGATTGAAGCTACTGACTGAACGAAAGGAGCTGGCATCTCACTCTCTTTGAATCTTCTTTATCATGCTAAGAGGAGCAGGAAAAAGCAAAAAATTTCAGAATTGCACCTTGCAATGCAGAGAAATTACTGTTTGTGCATTTACAATATTCATTGATTTTTGCCATTGAAAAACGTCCAGAAATGATTGAAGCTACTGACTGAATGAAAGGAGCTGGCATCTCACTCTCTTTGAATATTCTTTATCATGCTAAGAGGAGCAGGAAAAAGCAAAAAATTTCAGAATTGCACCTTGCAATGCGGAGAAATTACTGTTTGTGCATTTACAATATTCATTGATTTTTGCCATTGAAAAACATCATGTTATTCATATACCAGAAATGTTTGAAGCTACTGACTGAATGAAAGGAGCTGACATCTCACTCTCTTTGAATCTTCTTTATCATGCTAAGAGGAGCAGGAAAAAGCAAAAAATTTCAGAATTGCACCTTGCAATGCAGAGAAATTACTGTTTGTGCATTTACAATATTCATTGATTTTTGCCATTGAAAAACGTCCAGAAATGATTGAAGCTACTGACTGAATGAAAGGAGCTGGCATCTCACTCTCTTTGAATCTTCTTTATCATGCTAAGAGGAGCAGGAAAAAGCAAAAAATTTCAGAATTGCACCTTGCAATGCGGAGAAATTACTGTTTGTGCATTTACAATATTCATTGATTTTTACCATTGAAAAACGTCCAGAAATGATTGAAGCTACTGACTGAATGAAAGTAGCTGGCATCTCACTCTCTTTGAATCTTCTTTATCATGCTAAGAGGAGCAGGAAAAAGCAAAAAATTTCAGACTTGCACCTTGCAATGCGGAGAAATTACTGTTTGTGCATTTACAATATTCATTGATTTTTGCCATTGAAAAACATTATGTTATTCATATACCAGAAATGTTTGAAGCTACTGACTGAATGAAAGTAGCTGGCATCTCACTCTCTTTGAATCTTCTTTATCATGCTAAGAGGAGCAGGAAAAACCAAAAAATTTCAGAATTGCACCTTGCAATGCGGAGAAATTACTGTTTGTGCATTTACAATATTCATTGATTTTTGCCATTGAAAAACGTCCAGAAATGATTGAAGCTACTGACTGAATGAAAGGAGCTGGCATCTCACTCTCTTTGAATCTTCTTTATCATGCTAAGAGGAGCAGGAAAAAGCAAAAAATTTCAGAATTGCACCTTGCAATGCGGAGAAATTACTGTTTGTGCATTTACAATATTCATTGATTTTTGCCATTGAAAAACATCATGTTATTCATATACCAGAAATGATTGAAGCTACTGACTGAATGAAAGGAGCTGGCATCTCACTCTCTTTGAATCTTCTTTATCATGCTAAGAGGAGCAGGAAAAAGTAAAAAATTTCAGAATTGCACCTTGCTATGCGGAGAAATTACTGTTTGTGCATTTATAATATTCAATGATTTTTGCCATTGAAAAACGTCCAGAAATGATTGAAGCTACTGACTGAACGAAAGGAGCTGGCATCTCACTCTCTTTGAATCTTCTTTATCATGCTAAGAGGAGCAGGAAAAAGCAAAAAATTTCAGAATTGCACCTTGCAATGCAGAGAAATTACTGTTTGTGCATTTACAATATTCATTGATTTTTGCCATTGAAAAACGTCCAGAAATGATTGAAGCTACTGACTGAATGAAAGGAGCTGGCATCTCACTCTCTTTGAATATTCTTTATCATGCTAAGAGGAGCAGGAAAAAGCAAAAAATTTCAGAATTGCACCTTGCAATGCGGAGAAATTACTGTTTGTGCATTTACAATATTCATTGATTTTTGCCATTGAAAAACATCATGTTATTCATATACCAGAAATGTTTGAAGCTACTGACTGAATGAAAGGAGCTGACATCTCACTCTCTTTGAATCTTCTTTATCATGCTAAGAGGAGCAGGAAAAAGCAAAAAATTTCAGAATTGCACCTTGCAATGCAGAGAAATTACTGTTTGTGCATTTACAATATTCATTGATTTTTGCCATTGAAAAACGTCCAGAAATGATTGAAGCTACTGACTGAATGAAAGGAGCTGGCATCTCACTCTCTTTGAATCTTCTTTATCATGCTAAGAGGAGCAGGAAAAAGCAAAAAATTTCAGAATTGCACCTTGCAATGCGGAGAAATTACTGTTTGTGCATTTACAATATTCATTGATTTTTGCCATTGAAAAACATCATGTTATTCATATACCAGAAATGTTTGAAGCTACTGACTGAATGAAAGGAGCTGGCATCTCACTCTCTTTGAATCTTCTTTATCATGCTAAGAGGAGCAGGAAAAAGCAAAAAATTTCAGAATTGCACCTTGCAATGTGGAGAAATTACTGTTTGTGCATTTACAATATTCATTGATTTTTACCATTGAAAAACGTCCAGAAATGATTGAAGCTACTGACTGAATGAAAGTAGCTGGCATCTCACTCTCTTTGAATCTTCTTTATCATGCTAAGAGGAGCAGGAAAAAGCAAAAAATTTCAGACTTGCACCTTGCAATGCGGAGAAATTACTGTTTGTGCATTTACAATATTCATTGATTTTTGCCATTGAAAAACGTCCAGAAATGATTGAAGGTACTGACTGAATGAAAGGAGCTGGCATCTCACTCTCTTTGAATCTTCTTTATCATGCTAAGAGGAGCAGGAAAAAGCAAAAAATTTCAGAATTGCACCTTGCAATGCGGAGAAATTACTGTTTGTGCATTTACAATATTCATTGATTTTTGCCACTGAAAAACGTCCAGAAATGATTGAAGCTACTGACTGAATGAAAGGAGCTGGCATCTCACTCTCTTTGAATCTTCTTTAACATGCTAAGAGGAGCAGGAAAAAGCAAAAAATTTCAGAATTGCACCTTGCAATGCGGAGAAATTACAGTTTGTGCATTTACAATATTCATTGATTTTTGCCATTGAAAAACATCCAGAAATGATTGAAGCTACTGACTGAATGAAAGGAGCTGGCATCTCACTCTCTTTGAATCTTCTTTATCATGCTAAGAGGAGCAGGAAAAAGCAAAAAATTTCAGAATTGCACCTTGCAATGCGGAGAAATTACTGTTTGTGCATTTACAATATTCATTGATTTTTGCCATTGAAAAACATCATGTTATTCATATACCAGAAATGTTTGAAGCTACTGACTGAATGAAAGGAGCTGGCATCTCACTCTCTTTGAATCTTCTTTATCATGCTAAGAGGAGCAGGAAAAAGCAAAAAATTTCAGAATTGCACCTTGCAATGTGGAGAAATTACTGTTTGTGCATTTACAATATTCATTGATTTTTACCATTGAAAAACGTCCAGAAATGATTGAAGCTACTGACTGAATGAAAGTAGCTGGCATCTCACTCTCTTTGAATCTTCTTTATCATGCTAAGAGGAGCAGGAAAAAGCAAAAAATTTCAGACTTGCACCTTGCAATGCGGAGAAATTACTGTTTGTGCATTTACAATATTCATTGATTTTTGCCATTGAAAAACATCATTTTATTCATATACCAGAAATGTTTGAAGCTACTGACTGAATGAAAGGAGCTGGCATCTCACTCTCTTTGAATCTTCTTTATCATGCTAAGAGGAGCAGGAAAAAGCAAAAAATTTCAGAATTGCACCTTGCAATGCGGAGAAATTACTGTTTGTGCATTTACAATATTCATTGATTTTTGCCATTGAAAAACATCATGTTATTCATATACCAGAAATGTTTGAAGCTACTGACTGAATGAAAGGAGCTGGCATCTCACTCTCTTTGAATCTTCTTTATCATGCTAAGAGGAGCAGGAAAAAGCAAAAAATTTCAGAATTGCACCTTGCAATGCGGAGAAATTACTGTTTGTGCATTTACAATATTCATTGATTTTTGCCATTGAAAAACGTCCAGAAATGATTGAAGCTACTGACTGAATGAAAGGAGCTGGCATCTCACTCTCTTTGAATCTTCTTTATCATGCTAAGAGGAGCAGGAAAAATCAAAAAATTTCAGAATTGCACCTTGCAATGCGGAGAAATTACTGTTTGTGCATTTACAATATTCATTGATTTTTGCCATTGAAAAACATGTTATTCATATACCAGAAATGTTTGAAGCTACTGACTGAATGAAAGGAGCTGGCACCTCACTCTCTTTGAATCTTCTTTATCATGCTAAGAGGAGCGGGAAAAAGCAAAAAATTTCAGAATTGCACCTTGCAATGCGGAGAAATTACTGTTTGTGCATTTACAATATTCATTGATTTTTGCCATTGAAAAACGTCCAGAAATGATTGAAGGTACTGACTGAATGAAAGGAGCTGGCATCTCACTCTCTTTGAATCTTCTTTATCATGCTAAGAGGAGCAGGAAAAAGCAAAAAATTTCAGAATTGCACCTTGCAATGCGGAGAAATTACTGTTTGTGCATTTACAATATTCATTGATTTTTGCCATTGAAAAACATCATGTTATTCATATACCAGAAATGATTGAAGCTACTGACTGAATGAAAGGAGCTGGCATCTCACTCTCTTTGAATCTTCTTTATCATGCTAAGAGGAGCAGGAAAAAGTAAAAAATTTCAGAATTGCACCTTGCTATGCGGAGAAATTACTGTTTGTGCATTTATAATATTCAATGATTTTTGCCATTGAAAAACGTCCAGAAATGATTGAAGCTACTGACTGAACGAAAGGAGCTGGCATCTCACTCTCTTTGAATCTTCTTTATCATGCTAAGAGGAGCAGGAAAAAGCAAAAAATTTCAGAATTGCACCTTGCAATGCAGAGAAATTACTGTTTGTGCATTTACAATATTCATTGATTTTTGCCATTGAAAAACGTCCAGAAATGATTGAAGCTACTGACTGAATGAAAGGAGCTGGCATCTCACTCTCTTTGAATATTCTTTATCATGCTAAGAGGAGCAGGAAAAAGCAAAAAATTTCAGAATTGCACCTTGCAATGCGGAGAAATTACTGTTTGTGCATTTACAATATTCATTGATTTTTGCCATTGAAAAACATCATGTTATTCATATACCAGAAATGTTTGAAGCTACTGACTGAATGAAAGGAGCTGACATCTCACTCTCTTTGAATCTTCTTTATCATGCTAAGAGGAGCAGGAAAAAGCAAAAAATTTCAGAATTGCACCTTGCAATGCAGAGAAATTACTGTTTGTGCATTTACAATATTCATTGATTTTTGCCATTGAAAAACGTCCAGAAATGATTGAAGCTACTGACTGAATGAAAGGAGCTGGCATCTCACTCTCTTTGAATCTTCTTTATCATGCTAAGAGGAGCAGGAAAAAGCAAAAAATTTCAGAATTGCACCTTGCAATGCGGAGAAATTACTGTTTGTGCATTTACAATATTCATTGATTTTTGCCATTGAAAAACATCATGTTATTCATATACCAGAAATGTTTGAAGCTACTGACTGAATGAAAGGAGCTGGCATCTCACTCTCTTTGAATCTTCTTTATCATGCTAAGAGGAGCAGGAAAAAGCAAAAAATTTCAGAATTGCACCTTGCAATGCGGAGAAATTACTGTTTGTGCATTTACAATATTCATTGATTTTTGCCATTGAAAAACATCATGTTATTCATATACCAGAAATGTTTGAAGCTACTGACTGAATGAAAGGAGCTGGCATCTCACTCTCTTTGAATCTTCTTTATCATGCTAAGAGGAGCAGGAAAAAGCAAAAAATTTCAGAATTGCACCTTGCAATGTGGAGAAATTACTGTGCATTTACAATATTCATTGATTTTTACCATTGAAAAACGTCCAGAAATGATTGAAGCTACTGACTGAATGAAAGTAGCTGGCATCTCACTCTCTTTGAATCTTCTTTATCATGCTAAGAGGAGCAGGAAAAAGCAAAAAATTTCAGACTTGCACCTTGCAATGCGGAGAAATTACTGTTTGTGCATTTACAATATTCATTGATTTTTGACATTGAAAAACATCATGTTATTCATATACCAGAAATGTTTGAAGCTACTGACTGAATGAAAGGAGCTGGCATCTCACTCTCTTTGAATCTTCTTTATCATGCTAAGCGGAGCAGGAAAAAGCAAAAAATTTCAGAATTGCACCTTGCAATGCGGAGAAATTACTGTTTGTGCATTTACAATATTCATTGATTTTTGCCATTGAAAAACATGTTATTCATATACCAGAAATGTTTGAAGCTACTGACTGAATGAAAGGAGCTGGTACCTCATTCTCTTTGAATCTTCTTTATCATGCTAAGCGGAGCGGGAAAAAGCAAAAAAATTCAGAATTGCACCTTGCAATGCGGAGAAATTACTGTTTGTGCATTTACAATATTCATTGATTTTTGCCATTGAAAAACGTCCAGAAATGATTGAAAGTACTGACTGAATGAAAGGAGCTGGCATCTCACTCTCTTTGAATCTTCTTTATCATGCTAAGAGGAGCAGGAAAAAGCAAAAAATTTCAGAATTGCACCTTGCAATGCGGAGAAATTACTGTTTGTGCATTTACAATATTCATTGATTTTTGCCATTGAAAAACGTCCAGAAATGATTGAAGCTACTGACTGAATGAAAGGAGCTGGCATCTCACTCTCTTTGAATCTTCTTTATCATGCTAAGAGGAGCAGGAAAAAGTAAAAAATTTCAGAATTGCACCTTGCAATGCGGAGAAATTACAGTTTGTGCATTTACAATATTCATTGATTTTTGCCATTGAAAAACATCCAGAAATGATTGAAGCTGCTGACTGAATGAAAGGAGCTGGCATCTCACTCTCTTTGAATCTTCTTTATCATGCTAAGAGGAGCAGGAAAAAGCAAAAAATTTCAGAATTGCACCTTGCAATGCGGAGAAATTACTGTTTGTGCATTTACAATATTCATTGATTTTTGCCATTGAAAAACATCATGTTATTCATATACCAGAAATGTTTGAAGCTACTGACTGAATGAAAGGAGCTGGCATCTCACTCTCTTTGAATCTTCATTATCATGCTAAGAGGAGCAGGAAAAAGCAAAAAATTTCAGAATTGCACCTTGCAATGTGGAGAAATTACTGTTTGTGCATTTACAATATTCATTGATTTTTAACATTGAAAAACGTCCAGAAATGATTGAATCTACTGACTGAATGAAAGTAGCTGGCTTCTCACTCTCTTTGAATCTTCTTTATCATGCTAAGAGGAGCAGGAAAAAGCAAAAAATTTCAGACTTGCACCTTGCAATGCGGAGAAATTACTGTTTGTGCATTTACAATATTCATTGATTTTTGCCATTGAAAAACATCATGTTATTCATATACCAGAAATGTTTGAAGCTACTGACTGAATGAAAGGAGCTGGCATCTCACTCTCTTTGAATCTTCTTTATCATGCTAAGAGGAGCAGGAAAAAGCAAAAAATTTCAGAATTGCACCTTGCAATGCGGAGAATTTACTGTTTGTGCATTTACAATATTCATTGATTTTTGCCATTGAAAACATCATGTTATTCATATACCAGAAATGTTTGAAGCTACTGACTGAATGAAAGGAGCTGGCATCTCACTCTCTTTGAATCTTCTTTATCATGCTAAGAGGAGCAGGAAAAAGCAAAAAATTGCAGAATTGCACCTTGCAATGTGGAGAAATTACTGTTTGTGCATTTACAATATTCATTGATTTTTACCATTGAAAAACGTCCAGAAATGATTGAAGCTACTGACTGAATGAAAGTAGCTGGCATCTCACTCTCTTTGAATCTTCTTTATCATGCTAAGAGGAGCAGGAAAAAGCAAAAAATTTCAGACTTGCACCTTGCAATGCGGAGAAATTACTGTTTGTGCATTTACAATATTCATTGATTTTTGCCATTGAAAAACATCATGTTATTCATATACCAGAAATGTTTGAAGCTACTGACTGAATGAAAGGAGCTGGCATCTCACTCTCTTTGAATCTTCTTTATCATGCTAAGAGGAGCAGGAAAAAGCAAAAAATTTCAGAATTGCACCTTGCAATGCGGAGAAATTACTGTTTGTGCATTTACAATATTCATTGATTTTTGCCATTGAAAAACGTCCAGAAATGATTGAAGCTACTGACTGAATGAAAGGAGCTGGCATCTCACTCTCTTTGAATCTTCTTTATCATGCTAAGAGGAGCAGGAAAAAGCAAAAAATTTCAGAATTGCACCTTGCAATGCGGAGAAATTACTGTTTGTGCATTTACAATATTCATTGATTTTTGCCATTGAAAAACGTCCAGAAATGATTGAAGCTACTGACTGAATGAAAGGAGCTGGCATCTCACTCTCTTTGAATCTTCTTTATCATGCTAAGAGGAGCAGGAAAAAGCAAAAAATTTCACAATTGCACCTTGCAATGCGGAGAAATTACTGTTTGTGCATTTACAATATTCATTGATTTTTGCCATTGAAAAACATGTTATTCATATACCAGAAATGTTTGAAGCTACTGACTGAATGAAAGTAGCTGGCATCTCACTCTCTTTGAATCTTCTTTATCATGCTAAGAGGAGCAGGAAAAAGCAAAAAATTTCAGAATTGCACCTTGCAATGCGGAGAAATTACTGTTTGTGCATTTACAATATTCATTGATTTTTGCAATTGAAAAACGTCCAGAAATGATTGAAGCTACTGACTGAATGAAAGGAGCTGGCAACTCACTCTCTTTGAATCATGTTTATCATGCTAAGAGGAGCAGGAAAAAGCAAAAAATTTCAGAATTGCACCTTGCAATGCGGAGAAATTACTGTTTGTGCATTTACAATATTCATTGATTTTTGCCATTGAAAAACGTCCAGAAATGATTGAAGCTACTGACTGAATGAAAGGAGCTGGCATCTCACTCTCTTTGAATCTTCTTTATCATGCTAAGAGGAGCAGGAAAAAGCAAAAAATTTCAGAATTGCACCTTGCAATGCGGAGAAATTACTGTTTGTGCATTTACAATATTCATTGATTTTTGCCATTGAAAAACATCATGTTATTCATATACCAGAAATGATTGAAGCTACTGACTGAATGAAAGGAGCTGGCATCTCACTCTCTTTGAATCTTCTTTATCATGCTAAGAGGAGCAGGAAAAAGCAAAAAATTTCAGAATTGCACCTTGCAATGCGGAGAAATTACTGTTTGTGCATTTACAATATTCATTGATTTTTGCCATTGAAAAACGTCCAGAAATGATTGAAGCTACTGACTGAATGAAAGGAGCTGGCATCTCACTCTCTTTGAATCTTCTTTATCATGCTAAGAGGAGCAGGAAAAAGCAAAAAATTTCAGAATTGCACCTTGCAATGCGGAGAAATTACTGTTTGTGCATTTACAATATTCATTGATTTTTGCCATTGAAAAACGTCCAGAAATGATTGAAGCTACTGACTGAATGAAAGGAGCTGGCATCTCACTCTCTTTGAATCTTGTTTATCATGCTAAGAGGAGCAGGAAAAAGCAAAAAATTTCAGAATTGCACCTTGCAATGCGGAGAAATTACTGTTTGTGCATTTACAATATTCATTGATTTTTGCCATTGAAAAACGTCCAGAAATGATTGAAGCTACTGACTGAATGAAAGGAGCTGGCATCTCACTCTCTTTGAATCTTCTTTATCATGCTAAGAGGAGCAGGAAAAAGCAAAAAATTTCAGAATTGCACCTTGCAATGCGGAGAAATTACTGTTTGTGCATTTACAATATTCATTGATTTTTGCCATTGAAAAACATCATGTTATTCATATACCAGAAATGATTGAAGCTACTGACTGAATGAAAGGAGCTGGCATCTCACTCTCTTTGAATCTTCTTTATCATGCTAAGAGGAGCAGGAAAAAGTAAATAATTTCAGAATTGCACCTTGCAATGCGGAGAAATTACTGTTTGTGCATTTATAATATTCAATGATTTTTGCCATTGAAAAACGTCCAGAAATGATTGAAGCTACTGACTGAACGAAAGGAGCTGGCATCTCACTCTCTTTGAATCTTCTTTATCATGCTAAGAGGAGCAGGAAAAAGCAAAAAATTTCAGAATTGCACCTTGCAATGCGGAGAAATTACTGTTTGTGCATTTACAATATTCATTGATTTTTGCCATTGAAAAACATCATGTTATTCATATACCAGAAATGTTTGAAGCTAATGACTGAATGAAAGGAGCTGACATCTCACTCTCTTTGAATCTTCTTTATCATGCTAAGAGGAGCAGGAAAAAGCAAAAAATTTCAGAATTGCACCTTGCAATGCGGAGAAATTACTGTTTGTGCATTTAGAATATTCATTGATTTTTGCCATTGAAAAACGTCCAGAAATGATTGAAGCTACTGACTGAATGAAAGGAGCTGGCATCTCACTCTCTTTGAATCTTCTTTATCATGCTAAGAGGAGCAGGAAAAAGCAAAAAATTTCAGAATTGCACCTTGCAATGCGGAGAAATTACTGTTTGTGCATTTACAATATTCATTGATTTTTGCCATTGAAAAACATCATGTTATTCATATACCAGAAATGTTTGAAGCTACTGACTGAATGAAAGGAGCTGGCATCTCACTCTCTTTGAATCTTCTTTATCATGCTAAGAGGAGCAGGAAAAAGCAAAAAATTTCAGAATTGCACCTTGCAATGCGGAGAAATTACTGTTTGTGCATTTACAATATTCATTGATTTTTGCCATTGAAAAACATCATGTTATTCATATATCAGAAATGTTTGAAGCTACTGACTGAATGAAAGGAGCTGGCATGTCACTCTCTTTGAATCTTCTTTATCATGCTAAGAGGAGCAGGAAAAAGCAAAAAATTTCAGAATTGCACCTTGCAATGTGGAGAAATTACTGTTTGTGCATTTACAATATTCATTGATTTTTACCATTGAAAAACGTCCAGAAATGATTGAAGCTACTGACTGAATGAAAGTTGCTGGCATCTCACTCTCTTTGAATCTTCTTTATCATGCTAAGAGGAGCAGGAAAAAGCAAAAAATTTCAGACTTGCACCTTGCAATGTGGAGAAATTACTGTTTGTGCATTTACAATATTCATTGATTTTTGCCATTGAAAAACATCATGTTATTCATATACCAGAAATGTTTGAAGCTACTGACTGAATGAAAGGAGCTGGCATCTCACTCTCTTTGAATCTTCTTTATCATGCTAAGAGGAGCAGGAAAAAGCAAAAAATTTCAGAATTGCACCTTGCAATGCGGAGAAATTACTGTTTGTGCATTTACAATATTCATTGATTTTTGCCATTGAAAAACGTCCAGAAATGATTGAAGCTACTGACTGAATGAAAGGAGCTGGCATCTCACTCTCTTTGAATCTTCTTTATCATGCTAAGAGGAGCAGGAAAAAGCAAAAAATTTCAGAATTGCACCTTGCAATGCGGAGAAATTACTGTTTGTGCATTTACAATATTCATTGATTTTTGCCATTGAAAAACATGTTATTCATATACCTGAAATGTTTGAAGCTACTGACTGAATGAAAGGAGCTGGCACCTCACTCTCTTTGAATCTTCTTTATCATGCTAAGAGGAGCGGGAAAAAGCAAAAAATTTCAGAATTGCACCTTGCAATGCGGAGAAATTACTGTTTGTGCATTTACAATATTCATTGATTTTTGCCATTGAAAAACGTCCAGAAATGATTGAAGGTACTGACTGAATGAAAGGAGCTGGCATCTCACTCTCTTTGAATCTTCTTTATCATGCTAAGAGGAGCAGGAAAAAGCAAAAAATTTCAGAATTGCACCTTGCAATGCGGAGAAATTACTGTTTGTGCATTTACAATATTCATTGATTTTTGCCATTGAAAAACGTCCAGAAATGATTGAAGCTACTGACTGAATGAAAGGAGCTGGCATCTCACTCTCTTTGAATCTTCTTTATCATGCTAAGAGGAGCAGGAAAAAGCAAAAAATTTCAGAATTGCACCTTGCAATGCGGAGAAATTACAGTTTGTGCATTTACAATATTCATTGATTTTTGCCATTGAAAAACATCCAGAAATGATTGAAGCTACTGACTGAATGAAAGGAGCTGGCATCTCACTCTCTTTGAATCTTCTTTATCATGCTAAGAGGAGCAGGAAAAAGCAAAAAATTTCAGAATAGCACCTTGCAATGCGGAGAAATTACTGTTTGTGCATTTACAATATTCATTGATTTTTGCCATTGAAAAACATCATGTTATTCATATACCAGAAATGTTTGAAGCTACTGACTGAATGAAAGGAGCTGGCATCTCACTCTCTTTGAATCTTCTTTATCATGCTAAGAGGAGCAGGAAAAAGCAAAAAATTTCAGAATTGCACCTTGCAATGCGGAGAAATTACTGTTTGTGCATTTACAATATTCATTGATTTTTGCCATTGAAAAACATCATGTTATTCATATACCAGAAATGTTTGAAGCTACTGACTGAATGAAAGGAGCTGGCATCTCACTCTCTATGAATCTTCTTTATCATGCTAAGAGGAGCAGGAAAAAGCAAAAAATTTCAGAATTGCACCTTGCAATGTGGAGAAATTACTGTTTGTGCATTTACAATATTCATTGATTTTTACCATTGAAAAACGTCCAGAAATGATTGAAGCTACTGACTGAATGAAAGTAGCTGGCATCTCACTCTCTTTGAATCTTCTTTATCATGCTAAGAGGAGCAGGAAAAAGCAAAAAATTTCAGACTTGCACCTTGCAATGCGGAGAAATTACTGTTTGTGCATTTACAATATTCATTGATTTTTGCCATTGAAAAACATCATGTTATTCATATACCAGAAATGTTTGAAGCTACTGACTGAATGAAAGGAGCTGGCATCTCACTCTCTTTGAATCTTCTTTATCATGCTAAGAGGAGCAGGAAAAAGCAAAAAATTTCAGAATTGCACCTTGCAATGCGGAGAAATTACTGTTTGTGCATTTACAATATTCATTGATTTTTGCCATTGAAAAACATCATGTTATTCATATACCAGAAATGATTGAAGCTACTGACTGAATGAAAGGAGCTGGCATCTCACTCTCTTTGAATCTTCTTTATCATGCTAAGAGGAGCAGGAAAAAGTAAAAAATTTCAGAATTGCACCTTGCAATGCGGAGAAATTACTGTTTGTGCATTTATAATATTCAATGATTTTTGCCATTGAAAAACGTCCAGAAATGATTGAAGCTACTGACTGAACGAAAGGAGCTGGCATCTCACTCTCTTTGAATCTTCTTTATCATGCTAAGAGGAGCAGGAAAAAGCAAAAAATTTCAGAATTGCACCTTGCAATGCGGAGAAATTACTGTTTGTGCATTTACAATATTCATTGATTTTTGCCATTGAAAAACATCCAGAAATGATTGAAGCTACTGACTGAATGAAAGGAGCTGGCATCTCACTCTCTTTGAATCTTCTTTATCATGCTAAGAGGAGCAGGAAAAAGCAAAAAATTTCAGAATTGCACCTTGCAATGCGGAGAAATTACTGTTTGTGCATTTACAATATTCATTGATTTTTGCCATTGAAAAACATCATGTTATTCATATACCAGAAATGTTTGAAGCTACTGACTGAATGAAAGGAGCTGACATCTCACTCTCTTTGAATCTTCTTTATCATGCTAAGAGGAGCAGGAAAAAGCAAAAAATTTCAGAATTGCACCTTGCAATGCGGAGAAATTACTGTTTGTGCATTTACAATATTCATTGATTTTTGCCATTGAAAAACGTCCAGAAATGATTGAAGCTACTGACTGAATGAAAGGAGCTGGCATCTCACTCTCTTTGAATCTTCTTTATCATGCTAAGAGGAGCAGGAAAAAGCAAAAAATTTCAGAATTGCACCTTGCAATGCGGAGAAATTACTGTTTGTGCATTTACAATATTCATTGATTTTTGCCATTGAAAAACATGTTATTCATATACCAGAAATGTTTGAAGCTACTGACTGAATGAAAGGAGCTGGCACCTCACTCTCTTTGAATCTTCTTTATCATGCTAAGAGGAGCGGGAAAAAGCAAAAAATTTCAGAATTGCACCTTGCAATGCGGAGAAATTACTGTTTGTGCATTTATAATATTCAATGATTTTTGCCATTGAAAAACGTCCAGAAATGATTGAAGCTACTGACTGAACGAAAGGAGCTGGCATCTCACTCTCTTTGAATCTTCTTTATCATGCTAAGAGGAGCAGGAAAAAGCAAAAAATTTCAGAATTGCACCTTGCAATGCGGAGAAATTACTGTTTGTGCATTTACAATATTCATTGATTTTTGCCATTGAAAAACATCCAGAAATGATTGAAGCTACTGACTGAATGAAAGGAGCTGGCATCTCACTCTCTTTGAATCTTCTTTATCATGCTAAGAGGAGCAGGAAAAAGCAAAAAATTTCAGAATTGCACCTTGCAATGCGGAGAAATTACTGTTTGTGCATTTACAATATTCATTGATTTTTGCCATTGAAAAACATCATGTTATTCATATACCAGAAATGTTTGAAGCTACTGACTGAATGAAAGGAGCTGACATCTCACTCTCTTTGAATCTTCTTTATCATGCTAAGAGGAGCAGGAAAAAGCAAAAAATTTCAGAATTGCACCTTGCAATGCGGAGAAATTACTGTTTGTGCATTTACAATATTCATTGATTTTTGCCATTGAAAAACGTCCAGAAATGATTGAAGCTACTGACTGAATGAAAGGAGCTGGCATCTCACTCTCTTTGAATCTTCTTTATCATGCTAAGAGGAGCAGGAAAAGCAAAAAATTTCAGAATTGCACCTTGCAATGCGGAGAAATTACAGTTTGTGCATTTACAATATTCATTGATTTTTGCCATTGAAAAACATCCAGAAATGATTGAAGCTACTGACTGAATGAAAGGAGCTGGCATCTCACTCTCTTTGAATCTTCTTTATCATGCTAAGAGGAGCAGGAAAAAGCAAAAAATTTCAGAATTGCACCTTGCAATGCGGAGAAATTACTGTTTGTGCATTTACAATATTCATTGATTTTTGCCATTGAAAAACATCATGTTATTCATATACCAGAAATGTTTGAAGCTACTGACTGAATGAAAGGAGCTGGCATCTCACTCTCTTTGAATCTTCTTTATCATGCTAAGAGGAGCAGGAAAAAGCAAAAAATTTCAGAATTGCACCTTGCAATGTGGAGAAATTACTGTTTGTGCATTTACAATATTCATTGATTTTTACCATTGAAAAACGTCCAGAAATGATTGAAGCTACTGACTGAATGAAAGTAGCTGGCATCTCACTCTCTTTGAATCTTCTTTATCATGCTAAGAGGAGCAGGAAAAAGCAAAAAATTTCAGACTTGCACCTTGCAATGCGGAGAAATTACTGTTTGTGCATTTACAATATTCATTGATTTTTGCCATTGAAAAACATCATGTTATTCATATACCAGAAATGTTTGAAGCTACTGACTGAATGAAAGGAGCTGGCATCTCACTCTCTTTGAATCTTCTTTATCATGCTAAGAGGAGCAGGAAAAAGTATAAAATTTCAGAATTGCACCTTGCAATGCGGAGAAATTACTGTTTGTGCATTTATAATATTCAATGATTTTTGCCATTGAAAAACGTCCAGAAATGATTGAAGCTACTGACTGAACGAAAGGAGCTGGCATCTCACTCTCTTTGAATCTTCTTTATCATGCTAAGAGGAGCAGGAAAAAGCAAAAAATTTCAGAATTGCACCTTGCAATGCGGAGAAATTACTGTTTGTGCATTTACAATATTCATTGATTTTTGCCATTGAAAAACATCCAGAAATGATTGAAGCTACTGACTGAATGAAAGGAGCTGGCATCTCACTCTCTTTGAATCTTCTTTATCATGCTAAGAGGAGCAGGAAAAAGCAAAAAATTTCAGAATTGCACCTTGCAATGCGGAGAAATTACTGTTTGTGCATTTACAATATTCATTGATTTTTGCCATTGAAAAACATCATGTTATTCATATACCAGAAATGTTTGAAGCTACTGACTGAATGAAAGGAGCTGGCATCTCACTCTCTTTGAATCTTCTTTATCATGCTAAGAGGAGCAGGAAAAGGCAAAAAATTTCAGAATTGCACCTTGCAATGCGGAGAAATTACTGTTTGTGCATTTACAATATTCATTGATTTTTGCCATTGAAAAACGTCCAGAAATGATTGAAGCTACTGACTGAATGAAAGGAGCTGGCATCTCACTCTCTTTGAATCTTCTTTATCATGCTAAGAGGAGCAGGAAAAAGCAAAAAATTTCAGAATTGCACCTTGCAATGCGGAGAAATTACTGTTTGTGCATTTACAATATTCATTGATTTTTGCCATTGAAAAACATGTTATTCATATACCAGAAATGTTTGAAGCTACTGACTGAATGAAAGGAGCTGGCACCTCACTCTCTTTGAATCTTCTTTATCATGCTAAGAGGAGCGGGAAAAAGCAAAAAATTTCAGAATTGCACCTTGCAATGCGGAGAAATTACTGTTTGTGCATTTATAATATTCAATGATTTTTGCCATTGAAAAACGTCCAGAAATGATTGAAGCTACTGACTGAACGAAAGGAGCTGGCATCTCACTCTCTTTGAATCTTCTTTATCATGCTAAGAGGAGCAGGAAAAAGCAAAAAATTTCAGAATTGCACCTTGCAATGCGGAGAAATTACTGTTTGTGCATTTACAATATTCATTGATTTTTGCCATTGAAAAACATCCAGAAATGATTGAAGCTACTGACTGAATGAAAGGAGCTGGCATCTCACTCTCTTTGAATCTTCTTTATCATGCTAAGAGGAGCAGGAAAAAGCAAAAAATTTCAGAATTGCACCTTGCAATGCGGAGAAATTACTGTTTGTGCATTTACAATATTCATTGATTTTTGCCATTGAAAAACATCATGTTATTCATATACCAGAAATGTTTGAAGCTACTGACTGAATGAAAGGAGCTGACATCTCACTCTCTTTGAATCTTCTTTATCATGCTAAGAGGAGCAGGAAAAAGCAAAAAATTTCAGAATTGCACCTTGCAATGCGGAGAAATTACTGTTTGTGCATTTACAATATTCATTGATTTTTGCCATTGAAAAACGTCCAGAAATGATTGAAGCTACTGACTGAATGAAAGGAGCTGGCATCTCACTCTCTTTGAATCTTCTTTATCATGCTAAGAGGAGCAGGAAAAAGCAAAAAATTTCAGAATTGCACCTTGCAATGCGGAGAAATTACTGTTTGTGCATTTACAATATTCATTGATTTTTGCCATTGAAAAACATGTTATTCATATACCAGAAATGTTTGAAGCTACTGACTGAATGAAAGGAGCTGGCACCTCACTCTCTTTGAATCTTCTTTATCATGCTAAGAGGAGCGGGAAAAAGCAAAAAATTTCAGAATTGCACCTTGCAATGCGGAGAAATTACTGTTTGTGCATTTACAATATTCATTGATTTTTGCCATTGAAAAACGTCCAGAAATGATTGAAGGTACTGACTGAATGAAAGGAGCTGGCATCTCACTCTCTTTGAATCTTCTTTATCATGCTAAGAGGAGCAGGAAAAAGCAAAAAATTTCAGAATTGCACCTTGCAATGCGGAGAAATTACTGTTTGTGCATTTACAATATTCATTGGTTTTTGCCATTGAAAAACGTCCAGAAATGATTGAAGCTACTGACTGAATGAAAGGAGCTGGCATCTCACTCTCTTTGAATCTTCTTTATCATGCTAAGAGGAGCAGGAAAAAGCAAAAAATTTCAGAATTGCACCTTGCAATGTGGAGAAATTACTGTTTGTGCATTTACAATATTCATTGATTTTTACCATTGAAAAACGTCCAGAAATGATTGAAGCTACTGACTGAATGAAAGTAGCTGGCATCTCACTCTCTTTGAATCTTCTTTATCATGCTAAGAGGAGCAGGAAAAAGCAAAAAATTTCAGACTTGCACCTTGCAATGCGGAGAAATTACTGTTTGTGCATTTACAATATTCATTGATTTTTGCCATTGAAAAACATCGTTATTCATATACCAGAAATGTTTGAAGCTACTGACTGAATGAAAGGAGCTGGCATCTCACTCTCTTTGAATCTTCTTTATCATGCTAAGAGGAGCAGGAAAAAGCAAAAAATTTCAGAATTGCACCTTGCAATGCGGAGAAATTACTGTTTGTGCATTTACAATATTCATTGATTTTTGCCATTGAAAAACATCATGTTATTCATATACCAGAAATGTTTGAAGCTACTGACTGAATGAAAGGAGCTGGCATCTCACTCTCTTTGAATCTTCTTTATCATGCTAAGAGGAGCAGGAAAAAGTATAAAATTTCAGAATTGCACCTTGCAATGCGGAGAAATTACTGTTTGTGCATTTATAATATTCAATGATTTTTGCCATTGAAAAACGTCCAGAAATGATTGAAGCTACTGACTGAACGAAAGGAGCTGGCATCTCACTCTCTTTGAATCTTCTTTATCATGCTAAGAGGAGCAGGAAAAAGCAAAAAATTTCAGAATTGCACCTTGCAATGCGGAGAAATTACTGTTTGTGCATTTACAATATTCATTGATTTTTGCCATTGAAAAACATCCAGAAATGATTGAAGCTACTGACTGAATGAAAGGAGCTGGCATCTCACTCTCTTTGAATCTTCTTTATCATGCTAAGAGGAGCAGGAAAAAGCAAAAAATTTCAGAATTGCACCTTGCAATGCGGAGAAATTACTGTTTGTGCATTTACAATATTCATTGATTTTTGCCATTGAAAAACATCATGTTATTCATATACCAGAAATGTTTGAAGCTACTGACTGAATGAAAGGAGCTGGCATCTCACTCTCTTTGAATCTTCTTTATCATGCTAAGAGGAGCAGGAAAAGGCAAAAAATTTCAGAATTGCACCTTGCAATGCGGAGAAATTACTGTTTGTGCATTTACAATATTCATTGATTTTTGCCATTGAAAAACGTCCAGAAATGATTGAAGCTACTGACTGAATGAAAGGAGCTGGCATCTCACTCTCTTTGAATCTTCTTTATCATGCTAAGAGGAGCAGGAAAAAGCAAAAAATTTCAGAATTGCACCTTGCAATGCGGAGAAATTACTGTTTGTGCATTTACAATATTCATTGATTTTTGCCATTGAAAAACATGTTATTCATATACCAGAAATGTTTGAAGCTACTGACTGAATGAAAGGAGCTGGCACCTCACTCTCTTTGAATCTTCTTTATCATGCTAAGAGGAGCGGGAAAAAGCAAAAAATTTCAGAATTGCACCTTGCAATGCGGAGAAATTACTGTTTGTGCATTTATAATATTCAATGATTTTTGCCATTGAAAAACGTCCAGAAATGATTGAAGCTACTGACTGAACGAAAGGAGCTGGCATCTCACTCTCTTTGAATCTTCTTTATCATGCTAAGAGGAGCAGGAAAAAGCAAAAAATTTCAGAATTGCACCTTGCAATGCGGAGAAATTACTGTTTGTGCATTTACAATATTCATTGATTTTTGCCATTGAAAAACATCCAGAAATGATTGAAGCTACTGACTGAATGAAAGGAGCTGGCATCTCACTCTCTTTGAATCTTCTTTATCATGCTAAGAGGAGCAGGAAAAAGCAAAAAATTTCAGAATTGCACCTTGCAATGCGGAGAAATTACTGTTTGTGCATTTACAATATTCATTGATTTTTGCCATTGAAAAACATCATGTTATTCATATACCAGAAATGTTTGAAGCTACTGACTGAATGAAAGGAGCTGACATCTCACTCTCTTTGAATCTTCTTTATCATGCTAAGAGGAGCAGGAAAAAGCAAAAAATTTCAGAATTGCACCTTGCAATGCGGAGAAATTACTGTTTGTGCATTTACAATATTCATTGATTTTTGCCATTGAAAAACGTCCAGAAATGATTGAAGCTACTGACTGAATGAAAGGAGCTGGCATCTCACTCTCTTTGAATCTTCTTTATCATGCTAAGAGGAGCAGGAAAAAGCAAAAAATTTCAGAATTGCACCTTGCAATGCGGAGAAATTACTGTTTGTGCATTTACAATATTCATTGATTTTTGCCATTGAAAAACATGTTATTCATATACCAGAAATGTTTGAAGCTACTGACTGAATGAAAGGAGCTGGCACCTCACTCTCTTTGAATCTTCTTTATCATGCTAAGAGGAGCGGGAAAAAGCAAAAAATTTCAGAATTGCACCTTGCAATGCGGAGAAATTACTGTTTGTGCATTTACAATATTCATTGATTTTTGCCATTGAAAAACGTCCAGAAATGATTGAAGGTACTGACTGAATGAAAGGAGCTGGCATCTCACTCTCTTTGAATCTTCTTTATCATGCTAAGAGGAGCAGGAAAAAGCAAAAAATTTCAGAATTGCACCTTGCAATGCGGAGAAATTACTGTTTGTGCATTTACAATATTCATTGGTTTTTGCCATTGAAAAACGTCCAGAAATGATTGAAGCTACTGACTGAATGAAAGGAGCTGGCATCTCACTCTCTTTGAATCTTCTTTATCATGCTAAGAGGAGCAGGAAAAAGCAAAAAATTTCAGAATTGCACCTTGCAATGTGGAGAAATTACTGTTTGTGCATTTACAATATTCATTGATTTTTACCATTGAAAAACGTCCAGAAATGATTGAAGCTACTGACTGAATGAAAGTAGCTGGCATCTCACTCTCTTTGAATCTTCTTTATCATGCTAAGAGGAGCAGGAAAAAGCAAAAAATTTCAGACTTGCACCTTGCAATGCGGAGAAATTACTGTTTGTGCATTTACAATATTCATTGATTTTTGCCATTGAAAAACATCGTTATTCATATACCAGAAATGTTTGAAGCTACTGACTGAATGAAAGGAGCTGGCATCTCACTCTCTTTGAATCTTCTTTATCATGCTAAGAGGAGCAGGAAAAAGCAAAAAATTTCAGAATTGCACCTTGCAATGCGGAGAAATTACTGTTTGTGCATTTACAATATTCATTGATTTTTGCCATTGAAAAACATCATGTTATTCATATACCAGAAATGTTTGAAGCTACTGACTGAATGAAAGGAGCTGGCATCTCACTCTCTTTGAATCTTCTTTATCATGCTAAGAGGAGCAGGAAAAAGCAAAAAATTTCAGAATTGCACCTTGCAATGTGGAGAAATTACTGTTTGTGCATTTACAATATTCATTGATTTTTACCATTGAAAAACGTCCAGAAATGATTGAAGCTACTGACTGAATGAAAGTAGCTGGCATCTCACTCTCTTTGAATCTTCTTTATCATGCTAAGAGGAGCAGGAAAAAGCAAAAAATTTCAGACTTGCACCTTGCAATGCGGAGAAATTACTGTTTGTGCATTTACAATATTCATTGATTTTTGCCATTGAAAAACATCATGTTATTCATATACCAGAAATGTTTGAAGCTACTGACTGAATGAAAGGAGCTGGCATCTCACTCTCTTTGAATCTTCTTTATCATGCTAAGAGGAGCAGGAAAAAGCAAAAAATTTCAGAATTGCACCTTGCAATGCGGAGAAATTACTGTTTGTGCATTTACAATATTCATTGATTTTTGCCATTGAAAAACATCATGTTATTCATATACCAGAAATGATTGAAGCTACTGACTGAATGAAAGGAGCTGGCATCTCACTCTCTTTGAATCTTCTTTATCATGCTAAGAGGAGCAGGAAAAAGTAAAAAATTTCAGAATTGCACCTTGCAATGCGGAGAAATTACTGTTTGTGCATTTATAATATTCAATGATTTTTGCCATTGAAAAACGTCCAGAAATGATTGAAGCTACTGACTGAACGAAAGGAGCTGGCATCTCACTCTCTTTGAATCTTCTTTATCATGCTGAGGAGCAGGAAAAAGCAAAAAATTTCAGAATTGCACCTTGCAATGCGGAGAAATTACTGTTTGTGCATTTACAATATTCATTGATTTTTGCCATTGAAAAACATCCAGAAATGATTGAAGCTACTGACTGAATGAAAGGAGCTGGCATCTCACTCTCTTTGAATCTTCTTTATCATGCTAAGAGGAGCAGGAAAAAGCAAAAAATTTCAGAATTGCACCTTGCAATGCGGAGAAATTACTGTTTGTGCATTTACAATATTCATTGATTTTTGCCATTGAAAAACATCATGTTATTCATATACCAGAAATGTTTGAAGCTACTGACTGAATGAAAGGAGCTGGCACCTCACTCTCTTTGAATCTTCTTTATCATGCTAAGAGGAGCGGGAAAAAGCAAAAAATTTCAGAATTGCACCTTGCAATGCGGAGAAATTACTGTTTGTGCATTTACAATATTCATTGATTTTTGCCATTGAAAAACATCCAGAAATGATTGAAGCTACTGACTGAATGAAAGGAGCTGGCATCTCACTCTCTTTGAATCTTCTTTATCATGCTAAGAGGAGCAGGAAAAAGCAAAAAATTTCAGAATTGCACCTTGCAATGCGGAGAAATTACTGTTTGTGCATTTACAATATTCATTGATTTTTGCCATTGAAAAACATCATGTTATTCATATACCAGAAATGTTTGAAGCTACTGACTGAATGAAAGGAGCTGACATCTCACTCTCTTTGAATCTTCTTTATCATGCTAAGAGGAGCAGGAAAAAGCAAAAAATTTCAGAATTGCACCTTGCAATGCGGAGAAATTACTGTTTGTGCATTTACAATATTCATTGATTTTTGCCATTGAAAAACGTCCAGAAATGATTGAAGCTACTGACTGAATGAAAGGAGCTGGCATCTCACTCTCTTTGAATCTTCTTTATCATGCTAAGAGGAGCAGGAGAAAGCAAAAAATTTCAGAATTGCACCTTGCAATGCGGAGAAATTACTGTTTGTGCATTTACAATATTCATTGATTTTTGCCATTGAAAAACATGTTATTCATATACCAGAAATGTTTGAAGCTACTGACTGAATGAAAGGAGCTGGCACCTCACTCTCTTTGAATCTTCTTTATCATGCTAAGAGTAGCAGGAAAAAGCAAAAAATTTCAGAATTGCACCTTGCAATGCGGAGAAATTACTGTTTGTGCATTTACAATATTCATTGATTTTTGCCATTGAAAAACATCATGTTATTCATATACCAGAAATGTTTGAAGCTACTGACTGAATGAAAGGAGCTGGCATCTCACTCTCTTTGAATCTTCTTTATCATGCTAAGAGGAGCAGGAAAAAGCAAAAAATTTCAGAATTGCACCTTGCAATGTGGAGAAATTACTGTTTGTGCATTTACAATATTCATTGATTTTTACCATTGAAAAACGTCCAGAAATGATTGAAGCTACTGACTGAATGAAAGTAGCTGGCATCTCACTCTCTTTGAATCTTCTTTATCATGCTAAGAGGAGCAGGAAAAAGCAAAAAATTTCAGACTTGCACCTTGCAATGCGGAGAAATTACTGTTTGTGCATTTACAATATTCATTGATTTTTGCCATTGAAAAACATCATGTTATTCATATACCAGAAATGATTGAAGCTACTGACTGAATGAAAGGAGCTGGCATCTCACTCTCTTTGAATCTTCTTTATCATGCTAAGAGGAGCAGGAAAAAGTAAAAAAAATTTCAGAATTGCACCTTGCAATGCGGAGAAATTACTGTTTGTGCATTTATAATATTCAATGATTTTTGCCATTGAAAAACGTCCTGAAATGATTGAAGCTACTGACTGAACGAAAGGAGCTGGCATCTCACTCTCTTTGAATCTTCTTTATCATGCTAAGAGGAGCAGGAAAAAGCAAAAAATTTCAGAATTGCACCTTGCAATGCGGAGAAATTACTGTTTGTGCATTTACAATATTCATTGATTTTTGCCATTGAAAAACATCATGTTATTCATATACCAGAAATGTTTGAAGCTACTGACTGAATGAAAGGAGCTGGCATCTCACTCTCTTTGAATCTTCTTTATCATGCTAAGAGGAGCAGGAAAAAGCAAAAAATTTCAGAATTGCACCTTGCAATGCGGAGAAATTACTGTTTGTGCATTTACAATATTCATTGATTTTTGCCATTGAAAAACGTCCAGAAATGATTGAAGGTACTGACTGAATGAAAGGAGCTGGCATCTCACTCTCTTTGAATCTTCTTTATCATGCTAAGAGGAGCAGGAAAAAGCAAAAAATTTCAGAATTGCACCTTGCAATGCGGAGAAATTACTGTTTGTGCATTTACAATATTCATTGGTTTTTGCCATTGAAAAACGTCCAGAAATGATTGAAGCTACTGACTGAATGAAAGGAGCTGGCATCTCACTCTCTTTGAATCTTCTTTATCATGCTAAGAGGAGCAGGAAAAAGCAAAAAATTTCAGAATTGCACCTTGCAATGCGGAGAAATTACAGTTTGTGCATTTACAATATTCATTGATTTTTGCCATTGAAAAACATCCAGAAATGATTGAAGCTACTGACTGAATGAAAGGAGCTGGCATCTCACTCTCTTTGAATCTTCTTTATCATGCTAAGAGGAGCAGGAAAAAGCAAAAAATTTCAGAATTGCACCTTGCAATGCGGAGAAATTACTGTTTGTGCATTTACAATATTCATTGATTTTTGCCATTGAAAAACATCATGTTATTCATATACCAGAAATGTTTGAAGCTACTGACTGAATGAAAGGAGCTGGCATCTCACTCTCTGTGAATCTTCTTTATCATGCTAAGAGGAGCAGGAAAAAGCAAAAAATTTCAGAATTGCACCTTGCAATGTGGAGAAATTACTGTTTGTGCATTTACAATATTCATTGATTTTTACCATTGAAAAACGTCCAGAAATGATTGAAGCTACTGACTGAATGAAAGTAGCTGGCATCTCACTCTCTTTGAATCTTCTTTATCATGCTAAGAGGAGCAGGAAAAAGCAAAAAATTTCAGACTTGCACCTTGCAATGCGGAGAAATTACTGTTTGTGCATTTACAATATTCATTGATTTTTGCCATTGAAAAACATCATGTTATTCATATACCAGAAATGTTTGAAGCTACTGACTGAATGAAAGGAGCTGGCATCTCACTCTCTTTGAATCTTCTTTATCATGCTAAGAGGAGCAGGAAAAAGCAAAAAATTTCAGAATTGCACCTTGCAATGCGGAGAAATTACTGTTTGTGCATTTACAATATTCATTGATTTTTGCCATTGAAAAACATCATGTTATTCATATACCAGAAATGATTGAAGCTACTGACTGAATGAAAGGAGCTGGCATCTCACTCTCTTTGAATCTTCTTTATCATGCTAAGAGGAGCAGGAAAAAGTAAAAAATTTCAGAATTGCACCTTGCAATGCGGAGAAATTACTGTTTGTGCATTTATAATATTCAATGATTTTTGCCATTGAAAAACGTCCAGAAATGATTGAAGCTACTGACTGAACGAAAGGAGCTGGCATCTCACTCTCTTTGAATCTTCTTTATCATGCTAAGAGGAGCAGGAAAAAGCAAAAAATTTCAGAATTGCACCTTGCAATGCGGAGAAATTACTGTTTGTGCATTTACAATATTCATTGATTTTTGCCATTGAAAAACATCCAGAAATGATTGAAGCTACTGACTGAATGAAAGGAGCTGGCATCTCACTCTCTTTGAATCTTCTTTATCATGCTAAGAGGAGCAGGAAAAAGCAAAAAATTTCAGAATTGCACCTTGTAATGCGGAGAAATTACTGTTTGTGCATTTACAATATTCATTGATTTTTGCCATTGAAAAACATCATGTTATTCATATACCAGAAATGATTGAAGCTACTGACTGAATGAAAGGAGCTGGCATCTCACTCTCTTTGAATCTTCTTTATCATGCTAAGAGGAGCAGGAAAAAGTAAAAAATTTCAGAATTGCACCTTGCAATGCGGAGAAATTACTGTTTGTGCATTTATAATATTCAATGATTTTTGCCATTGAAAAACGTCCGGAAATGATTGAAGCTACTGACTGAACGAAAGGAGCTGGCATCTCACTCTCTTTGAATCTTCTTTATCATGCTAAGAGGAGCAGGAAAAAGCAAAAAATTTCAGAATTGCACCTTGCAATGCGGAGAAATTACTGTTTGTGCATTTACAATATTCATTGATTTTTGCCATTGAAAAACATCCAGAAATGATTGAAGCTACTGACTGAATGAAAGGAGCTGGCATCTCACTCTCTTTGAATCTTCTTTATCATGCTAAGAGGAGCAGGAAAAAGCAAAAAATTTCAGAATTGCACCTTGCAATGCGGAGAAATTACTGTTTGTGCATTTACAATATTCATTGATTTTTGCCATTGAAAAACATCATGTTATTCATATACCAGAAATGTTTGAAGCTACTGACTGAATGAAAGGAGCTGACATCTCACTCTCTTTGAATCTTCTTTATCATGCTAAGAGGAGCAGGAAAAAGCAAAAAATTTCAGAATTGCACCTTGCAATGCGGAGAAATTGCTGTTTGTGCATTTACAATATTCATTGATTTTTGCCATTGAAAAACATGTTATTCATATACCAGAAATGTTTGAAGCTACTGACTGAATGAAAGGAGCTGGCACCTCACTCT
Source organism: Phyllobates terribilis (assembly GCF_046119375.1). Taxonomy (NCBI): domain Eukaryota; kingdom Metazoa; phylum Chordata; class Amphibia; order Anura; family Dendrobatidae; genus Phyllobates; species Phyllobates terribilis. Next base: position 58,985 of record NW_027364339.1, read on the forward strand.
CTTTGAATCTTCTTTATCATGCTAAGAGGAGCGGGAAAAAGCAAAAAATTTCAGAATTGCACCTTGCAATGCGGAGAAATTACTGTTTGTGCATTTACAATATTCATTGATTTTTGCCATTGAAAAACGTCCAGAAATGATTGAAGGTACTGACTGAATGAAAGGAGCTGGCATCTCACTCTCTTTGAATCTTCTTTATCATGCTAAGAGGAGCAGGAAAAAGCAAAAAATTTCAGAATTGCACCTTGCAATGCGGAGAAATTACTGTTTGTGCATTTACAATATTCATTGGTTTTTGCCATTGAAAAACGTCCAGAAATGATTGAAGCTACTGACTGAATGAAAGGAGCTGGCATCTCACTCTCTTTGAATCTTCTTTATCATGCTAAGAGGAGCAGGAAAAAGCAAAAAATTTCAGAATTGCACCTTGCAATGCGGAGAAATTACAGTTTGTGCATTTACAATATTCATTGATTTTTGCCATTGAAAAACATCCAGAAATGATTGAAGCTACTGACTGAATGAAAGGAGCTGGCATCTCACTCTCTTTGAATCTTCTTTATCATGCTAAGAGGAGCAGGAAAAAGCAAAAAATTTCAGAATTGCACCTTGCAATGCGGAGAAATTACTGTTTGTGCATTTACAATATTCATTGATTTTTGCCATTGAAAAACATCATGTTATTCATATACCAGAAATGTTTGAAGCTACTGACTGAATGAAAGGAGCTGGCATCTCACTCTCTTTGAATCTTCTTTATCATGCTAAGAGGAGCAGGAAAAAGCAAAAAATTTCAGAATTGCACCTTGCAATGTGGAGAAATTACTGTTTGTGCATTTACAATATTCATTGATTTTTACCATTGAAAAACGTCCAGAAATGATTGAAGCTACTGACTGAATGAAAGTAACTGGCATCTCACTCTCTTTGAATCTTCTTTATCATGCTAAGAGGAGCAGGAAAAAGCAAAAAATTTCAGACTTGCACCTTGCAATGCGGAGAAATTACTGTTTGTGCATTTACAATATTCATTGATTTTTGCCATTGAAAAACATCATGTTATTCATATACCAGAAATGTTTGAAGCTACTGACTGAATGAAAGGAGCTGGCATCTCACTCTCTTTGAATCTTCTTTATCATGCTAAGAGGAGCAGGAAAAAGCAAAAAATTTCAGAATTGCACTTTGCAATGCGGAGAAATTACTGTTTGTGCATTTACAATATTCATTGATTTTTGCCATTGAAAAACGTCCAGAAATGATTGAAGCTACTGACTGAATGAAAGGAGCTGGCATCTCACTCTCTTTGAATCTTCTTTATCATGCTAAGAGGAGCAGGAAAAAGCAAAAAATTTCAGAATTGCACCTTGCAATGCGGAGAAATTACTGTTTGTGCATTTACAATATTCATTGATTTTTGCCATTGAAAAACGTCCAGAAATGATTGAAGCTACTGACTGAATGAAAGGAGCTGGCATCTCACTCTCTTTGAATCTTCTTTATCATGCTAAGAGGAGCAGGAAAAATCAAAAAATTTCAGAATTGCACCTTGCAATGCGGAGAAATTACTGTTTGTGCATTTACAATATTCATTGATTTTTGCCATTGAAAAACATGTTATTCATATACCAGAAATGTTTGAAGCTACTGACTGAATGAAAGGAGCTGGCACCTCACTCTCTTTGAATCTTCTTTATCATGCTAAGAGGAGCGGGAAAAAGCAAAAAATTTCAGAATTGCACCTTGCAATGCGGAGAAATTACGGTTTGTGCATTTACAATATTCATTGATTTTTGCCATTGAAAAACATCCAGAAATGATTGAAGGTACTGACTGAATGAAAGGAGCTGGCATCTCACTCTCTTTGAATCTTCTTTATCATGCTAAGAGGAGCAGGAAAAAGCAAAAAATTTCAGAATTGCACCTTGCAATGCGGAGAAATTACTGTTTGTGCATTTACAATATTCATTGATTTTTGCCACTGAAAAACATCCAGAAATGATTGAAGCTACTGACTGAATGAAAGGAGCTGGCATCTCACTCTCTTTGAATCTTCTTTACCATGCTAAGAGGAGCAGGAAAAAGCAAAAAATTTCAGAATTGCACCTTGCAATGCGGAGAAATTACAGTTTGTGCATTTACAATATTCATTGATTTTTGCCATTGAAAAACATCCAGAAATGATTGAAGCTACTGACTGAATGAAAGGAGCTGGCATCTCACTCTCTTTGAATCTTCTTTATCATGCTAAGAGGAGCAGGAAAAAGCAAAAAATTTCAGAATTGCACCTTGCAATGCGGAGAAATTACTGTTTGTGCATTTACAATATTCATTGATTTTTGCCATTGAAAAACATCATGTTATTCATATACCAGAAATGTTTGAAGCTACTGACTGAATGAAAGGAGCTGGCATCTCACCCTCTTTGAATCTTCTTTATCATGCTAAGAGGAGCAGGAAAAAGCAAAAAATTTCAGAATTGCACCTTGCAATGTGGAGAAATTACTGTTTGTGCATTTACAATATTCATTGATTTTTACCATTGAAAAACGTCCAGAAATGATTGAAGCTACTGACTGAATGAAAGTAGCTGGCATCTCACTCTCTTTGAATCTTCTTTATCATGCTAAGAGGAGCAGGAAAAAGCAAAAAATTTCAGACTTGCACCTTGCAATGCGGAGAAATTACTGTTTGTGCATTTACAATATTCATTTATTTTTGCCATTGAAAAACATCATGTTATTCATATACCAGAAATGTTTGAAGCTACTGACTGAATGAAAGGAGCTGGCATCTCACTCTCTTTGAATCTTCTTTATCATGCTAAGAGGAGCAGGAAAAAGCAAAAAATTTCAGAATTGCACCTTGCAATGCGGAGAAATTACTGTTTGTGCATTTACAATATTCATTGATTTTTGCCATTGAAAAACATCCAGAAATGATTGAAGCTACTGACTGAATGAAAGGAGCTGGCATCTCACTCTCTTTGAATCTTCTTTATCATGCTAAGAGGAGCAGGAAAAAGCAAAAAATTTCAGAATTGCACCTTGCAATGCGGAGAAATTACTGTTTGTGCATTTACAATATTCATTGATTTTTGCCATTGAAAAACATCATGTTATTCATATACCAGAAATGTTTGAAGCTACTGACTGAATGAAAGGAGCTGACATCTCACTCTCTTTGAATCTTCTTTATCATGCTAAGAGGAGCAGGAAAAAGCAAAAAATTTCAGAATTGCACCTTGCAATGCGGAGAAATTACTGTTTGTGCATTTACAATATTCATTGATTTTTGCCATTGAAAAACATCCAGAAATGATTGAAGCTACTGACTGAATGAAAGGAGCTGGCATCTCACTCTCTTTGAATCTTCTTTATCATGCTAAGAGGAGCAGGAAAAAGCAAAAAATTTCAGAATTGCACCTTGCAATGCGGAGAAATTACTGTTTGTGCATTTACAATATTCATTGATTTTTGCCATTGAAAAACATCATGTTATTCATATACCAGAAATGTTTGAAGCTACTGACTGAATGAAAGGAGCTGGCATCTCACTCTCTTTGAATCTTCTTTATCATGCTAAGAGGAGCAGGAAAAAGCAAAAAATTTCAGAATTGCACCTTGCAATGCGGAGAAATTACTGTTTGTGCATTTACAATATTCATTGATTTTTGCCATTGAAAAACGTCCAGAAATGATTGAAGGTACTGACTGAATGAAAGGAGCTGGCATCTCACTCTCTTTGAATCTTCTTTATCATGCTAAGAGGAGCAGGAAAAAGCAAAAAATTTCAGAATTGCACCTTGCAATGCGGAGAAATTACTGTTTGTGCATTTACAATATTCATTGGTTTTTGCCATTGAAAAACGTCCAGAAATGATTGAAGCTACTGACTGAATGAAAGGAGCTGGCATCTCACTCTCTTTGAATCTTCTTTATCATGCTAAGAGGAGCAGGAAAAAGCAAAAAATTTCAGAATTGCACCTTGCAATGCGGAGAAATTACTGTTTGTGCATTTACAATATTCATTGATTTTTACCATTGAAAAACGTCCAGAAATGATTGAAGCTACTGACTGAATGAAAGTAGCTGGCATCTCACTCTCTTTGAATCTTCTTTATCATGCTAAGAGGAGCAGGAAAAAGCAAAAAATTTCAGACTTGCACCTTGCAATGCGGAGAAATTACTGTTTGTGCATTTACAATATTCATTGATTTTTGCCATTGAAAAACATCATGTTATTCATATACCAGAAATGTTTGAAGCTACTGACTGAATGAAAGGAGCTGGCATCTCACTCTCTTTGAATCTTCTTTATCATGCTAAGAGGAGCAGGAAAAAGCAAAAAATTTCAGAATTGCACCTTGCAATGCGGAGAAATTACTGTTTGTGCATTTACAATATTCATTGATTTTTGCCATTGAAAAACATCATGTTATTCATATACCAGAAATGTTTGAAGCTACTGACTGAATGAAAGGAGCTGGCATCTCACTCTCTTTGAATCTTCTTTATCATGCTAAGAGGAGCAGGAAAAAGCAAAAAATTTCAGAATTGCACCTTGCAATGTGGAGAAATTACTGTTTGTGCATTTACAATATTCATTGATTTTTACCATTGAAAAACGTCCAGAAATGATTGAAGCTACTGACTGAATGAAAGTAGCTGGCATCTCACTCTCTTTGAATCTTCTTTATCATGCTAAGAGGAGCAGGAAAAAGCAAAAAATTTCAGACTTGCACCTTGCAATGCGGAGAAATTACTGTTTGTGCATTTACAATATTCATTGATTTTTGCCATTGAAAAACATCATGTTATTCATATACCAGAAATGTTTGAAGCTACTGACTGAATGAAAGGAGCTGGCATCTCACTCTCTTTGAATCTTCTTTATCATGCTAAGAGGAGCAGGAAAAAGCAAAAAATTTCAGAATTGCACCTTGCAATGCGGAGAAATTACTGTTTGTGCATTTACAATATTCATTGATTTTTGCCATTGAAAAACATCATGTTATTCATATACCAGAAATGATTGAAGCTACTGACTGAATGAAAGGAGCTGGCATCTCACTCTCTTTGAATCTTCTTTATCATGCTAAGAGGAGCAGGAAAAAGTAAAAAATTTCAGAATTGCACCTTGCAATGCGGAGAAATTACTGTTTGTGCATTTATAATATTCAATGATTTTTGCCATTGAAAAACGTCCAGAAATGATTGAAGCTACTGACTGAACGAAAGGAGCTGGCATCTCAGTCTCTTTGAATCTTCTTTATCATGCTAAGAGGAGCAGGAAAAAGCAAAAAATTTCAGAATTGCACCTTGCAATGCGGAGAAATTACTGTTTGTGCATTTACAATATTCATTGATTTTTGCCATTGAAAAACATCCAGAAATGATTGAAGCTACTGACTGAATGAAAGGAGCTGGCATCTCACTCTCTTTGAATCTTCTTTATCATGCTAAGAGGAGCAGGAAAAAGCAAAAAATTTCAGAATTGCACCTTGCAATGCGGAGAAATTACTGTTTGTGCATTTACAATATTCATTGATTTTTGCCATTGAAAAACATCATGTTATTCATATACCAGAAATGTTTGAAGCTACTGACTGAATGAAAGGAGCTGACATCTCACTCTCTTTGAATCTTCTTTATCATGCTAAGAGGAGCAGGAAAAAGCAAAAAATTTCAGAATTGCACCTTGCAATGCGGAGAAATTACTGTTTGTGCATTTACAATATTCATTGATTTTTGCCATTGAAAAACGTCCAGAAATGATTGAAGCTACTGACTGAATGAAAGGAGCTGGCATCTCACTCTCTTTGAATCTTCTTTATCATGCTAAGAGGAGCAGGAAAAAGCAAAAAATTTCAGAATTGCACCTTGCAATGCGGAGAAATTACTGTTTGTGCATTTACAATATTCATTGATTTTTGCCATTGAAAAACATCCAGAAATGATTGAAGCTACTGACTGAATGAAAGGAGCTGGCATCTCACTCTCTTTGAATCTTCTTTATCATGCTAAGAGGAGCAGGAAAAAGCAAAAAATTTCAGAATTGCACCTTGCAATGCGGAGAAATTACTGTTTGTGCATTTACAATATTCATTGATTTTTGCCATTGAAAAACATCATGTTATTCATATACCAGAAATGTTTGAAGCTACTGACTGAATGAAAGGAGCTGACATCTCACTCTCTTTGAATCTTCTTTATCATGCTAAGAGGAGCAGGAAAAAGCAAAAAATTTCAGAATTGCACCTTGCAATGCGGAGAAATTACTGTTTGTGCATTTACAATATTCATTGATTTTTGCCATTGAAAAACGTCCAGAAATGATTGAAGCTACTGACTGAATGAAAGGAGCTGGCATCTCACTCTCTTTGAATCTTCTTTATCATGCTAAGAGGAGCAGGAAAAAGCAAAAAATTTCAGAATTGCACCTTGCAATGCGGAGAAATTACTGTTTGTGCATTTACAATATTCATTGATTTTTGCCATTGAAAAACATGTTATTCATATACCAGAAATGTTTGAAGCTACTGACTGAATGAAAGGAGCTGGCACCTCACTCTCTTTGAATCTTTTTTATCATGCTAAGAGGAGCGGGAAAAAGCAAAAAATTTCAGAATTGCACCTTGCAATGCGGAGAAATTAGTTTGTGCATTTACAATATTCATTGATTTTTGCCATTGAAAAACGTCCAGAAATGATTGAAGGTACTGACTGAATGAAAGGAGCTGGCATCTCACTCTCTTTGAATCTTCTTTATCATGCTAAGAGGAGCAGGAAAAAGCAAAAAATTTCAGAATTGCACCTTGCAATGCGGAGAAATTACTGTTTGTGCATTTACAATATTCATTGGTTTTTGCCATTGAAAAACGTCCAGAAATGATTGAAGCTACTGACTGAACGAAAGGAGCTGGCATCTCACTCTCTTTGAATCTTCTTTATCATGCTAAGAGGAGCAGGAAAAAGCAAAAAATTTCAGAATTGCACCTTGCAATGCGGAGAAATTACTGTTTGTGCATTTACAATTTTCATTGATTTTTGCCATTGAAAAACATCATGTTATTCATATACCAGAAATGTTTGAAGCTACTGACTGAATGAAAGGAGCTGACATCTCACTCTCTTTGAATCTTCTTTATCATGCTAAGAGGAGCAGGAAAAAGCAAAAAATTTCAGAATTGCACCTTGCAATGCGGAGAAATTACTGTTTGTGCATTTACAATATTCATTGATTTTTGCCATTGAAAAACGTCCAGAAATGATTGAAGCTACTGACTGAATGAAAGGAGCTGGCATCTCACTCTCTTTGAATCTTCTTTATCATGCTAAGAGGAGCAGGAAAAAGCAAAAAATTTCAGAATTGCACCTTGCAATGCGGAGAAATTACTGTTTGTGCATTTACAATATTCATTGATTTTTGCCATTGAAAAACATGTTATTCATATACCAGAAATGTTTGAAGCTACTGACTGAATGAAAGGAGCTGGCACCTCACTCTCTTTGAATCTTCTTTATCATGCTAAGAGGAGCGGGAAAAAGCAAAAAATTTCAGAATTGCACCTTGCAATGCGGAGAAATTACTGTTTGTGCATTTACAATATTCATTGATTTTTGCCATTGAAAAACGTCCAGAAATGATTGAAGGTACTGACTGAATGAAAGGAGCTGGCATCTCACTCTCTTTGAATCTTCTTTATCATGCTAAGAGGAGCAGGAAAAAGCAAAAAATTTCAGAATTGCACCTTGCAATGCGGAGAAATTACTGTTTGTGCATTTACAATATTCATTGGTTTTTGCCATTGAAAAACGTCCAGAAATGATTGAAGCTACTGACTGAATGAAAGGAGCTGGCATCTCACTCTCTTTGAATCTTCTTTATCATGCTAAGAGGAGCAGGAAAAAGCAAAAAATTTCAGAATTGCACCTTGCAATGCGGAGAAATTACTGTTTGTGCATTTACAATATTCATTGATTTTTGCCATTGAAAAACATCATGTTATTCATATACCAGAAATGATTGAAGCTACTGACTGAATGAAAGGAGCTGGCATCTCACTCTCTTTGAATCTTCTTTATCATGCTAAGAGGAGCAGGAAAAAGTAAAAAATTTCAGAATTGCACCTTGCAATGCGGAGAAATTACTGTTTGTGCATTTATAATATTCAATGATTTTTGCCATTGAAAAACGTCCGGAAATGATTGAAGCTACTGACTGAACGAAAGGAGCTGGCATCTCACTCTCTTTGAATCTTCTTTATCATGCTAAGAGGAGCAGGAAAAAGCAAAAAATTTCAGAATTGCACCTTGCAATGCGGAGAAATTACTGTTTGTGCATTTACAATATTCATTGATTTTTGCCATTGAAAAACATCCAGAAATGATTGAAGCTACTGACTGAATGAAAGGAGCTGGCATCTCACTCTCTTTGAATCTTCTTTATCATGCTAAGAGGAGCAGGAAAAAGCAAAAAATTTCAGAATTGCACCTTGCAATAAGGAGAAATTACTGTTTGTGCATTTACAATATTCATTGATTTTTGCCATTGAAAAACATCATGTTATTCATATACCAGAAATGTTTGAAGCTACTGACTGAATGAAAGGAGCTGACATCTCACTCTCTTTGAATCTTCTTTATCATGCTAAGAGGAGCAGGAAAAAGCAAAAAATTTCAGAATTGCACCTTGCAATGCGGAGAAATTGCTGTTTGTGCATTTACAATATTCATTGATTTTTGCCATTGAAAAACGTCCAGAAATGATTGAAGCTACTGACTGAATGAAAGGAGCTGGCATCTCACTCTCTTTGAATCTTCTTTATCATGCTAAGAGGAGCAGGAAAAAGCAAAAAATTTCAGAATTGCACCTTGCAATGCGGAGAAATTACTGTTTGTGCATTTACAATATTCATTGATTTTTGCCATTGAAAAACATGTTATTCATATACCAGAAATGTTTGAAGCTACTGACTGAATGAAAGGAGCTGGCACCTCACTCTCTTTGAATCTTCTTTATCATGCTAAGAGGAGCGGGAAAAAGCAAAAAATTTCAGAATTGCACCTTGCAATGCGGAGAAATTACTGTTTGTGCATTTACAATATTCATTGGTTTTTGCCATTGAAAAACGTCCAGAAATGATTGAAGCTACTGACTGAATGAAAGGAGCTGGCATCTCACTCTCTTTGAATCTTCTTTATCATGCTAAGAGGAGCAGGAAAAAGCAAAAAATTTCAGAATTGCACCTTGCAATGCGGAGAAATTACAGTTTGTGCATTTACAATATTCATTGATTTTTGCCATTGAAAAACATCCAGAAATGATTGAAGCTACTGACTGAATGAAAGGAGCTGGCATCTCACTCTCTTTGAATCTTCTTTATCATGCTAAGAGGAGCAGGAAAAAGCAAAAAATTTCAGAATTGCACCTTGCAATGCGGAGAAATTACTGTTTGTGCATTTACAATATTCATTGATTTTTGCCATTGAAAAACATCATGTTATTCATATACCAGAAATGTTTGAAGCTACTGACTGAATGAAAGGAGCTGGCATCTCACTCTCTTTGAATCTTCTTTATCATGCTAAGAGGAGCAGGAAAAAGCAAAAAATTTCAGAATTGCACCTTGCAATGTGGAGAAATTACTGTTTGTGCATTTACAATATTCATTGATTTTTACCATTGAAAAACGTCCAGAAATGATTGAAGCTACTGACTGAATGAAAGTAACTGGCATCTCACTCTCTTTGAATCTTCTTTATCATGCTAAGAGGAGCAGGAAAAAGCAAAAAATTTCAGACTTGCACCTTGCAATGCGGAGAAATTACTGTTTGTGCATTTACAATATTCATTGATTTTTGCCATTGAAAAACATCATGTTATTCATATACCAGAAATGTTTGAAGCTACTGACTGAATGAAAGGAGCTGGCATCTCACTCTCTTTGAATCTTCTTTATCATGCTAAGAGGAGCAGGAAAAAGCAAAAAATTTCAGAATTGCACCTTGCAATGCGGAGAAATTACTGTTTGTGCATTTACAATATTCATTGATTTTTGCCATTGAAAAACGTCCAGAAATGATTGAAGCTACTGACTAAATGAAAGGAGCTGGCATCTCACTCTCTTTGAATCTTCTTTATCATGCTAAGAGGAGCAGGAAAAAGCAAAAAATTTCAGAATTGCACCTTGCAATGCGGAGAAATTACTGTTTGTGCATTTACAATATTCATTGATTTTTGCCATTGAAAAACGTCCAGAAATGATTGAAGCTACTGACTGAATGAAAGGAGCTGGCATCTCACTCTCTTTGAATCTTCTTTATCATGCTAAGAGGAGCAGGAAAAATCAAAAAATTTCAGAATTGCACCTTGCAATGCGGAGAAATTACTGTTTGTGCATTTACAATATTCATTGATTTTTGCCATTGAAAAACATGTTATTCATATACCAGAAATGTTTGAAGCTACTGACTGAATGAAAGGAGCTGGCACCTCACTCTCTTTGAATCTTCTTTATCATGCTAAGAGGAGCGGGAAAAAGCAAAAAATTTCAGAATTGCACCTTGCAATGCGGAGAAATTACTGTTTGTGCATTTACAATATTCATTGATTTTTGCCATTGAAAAACATCCAGAAATGATTGAAGGTACTGACTGAATGAAAGGAGCTGGCATCTCACTCTCTTTGAATCTTCTTTATCATGCTAAGAGGAGCAGGAAAAAGCAAAAAATTTCAGAATTGCACCTTGCAATGCGGAGAAATTACTGTTTGTGCATTTACAATATTCATTGATTTTTGCCACTGAAAAACATCCAGAAATGATTGAAGCTACTGACTGAATGAAAGGAGCTGGCATCTCACTCTCTTTGAATCTTCTTTACCATGCTAAGAGGAGCAGGAAAAAGCAAAAAATTTCAGAATTGCACCTTGCAATGCGGAGAAATTACAGTTTGTGCATTTACAATATTCATTGATTTTTGCCATTGAAAAACATCCAGAAATGATTGAAGCTACTGACTGAATGAAAGGAGCTGGCATCTCACTCTCTTTGAATCTTCTTTATCATGCTAAGAGGAGCAGGAAAAAGCAAAAAATTTCAGAATTGCACCTTGCAATGCGGAGAAATTACTGTTTGTGCATTTACAATATTCATTGATTTTTGCCATTGAAAAACATCATGTTATTCATATACCAGAAATGTTTGAAGCTACTGACTGAATGAAAGGAGCTGGCATCTCACCCTCTTTGAATCTTCTTTATCATGCTAAGAGGAGCAGGAAAAAGCAAAAAATTTCAGAATTGCACCTTGCAATGTGGAGAAATTACTGTTTGTGCATTTACAATATTCATTGATTTTTACCATTGAAAAACGTCCAGAAATGATTGAAGCTACTGACTGAATGAAAGTAGCTGGCATCTCACTCTCTTTGAATCTTCTTTATCATGCTAAGAGGAGCAGGAAAAAGCAAAAAATTTCAGACTTGCACCTTGCAATGCGGAGAAATTACTGTTTGTGCATTTACAATATTCATTTATTTTTGCCATTGAAAAACATCATGTTATTCATATACCAGAAATGTTTGAAGCTACTGACTGAATGAAAGGAGCTGGCATCTCACTCTCTTTGAATCTTCTTTATCATGCTAAGAGGAGCAGGAAAAAGCAAAAAATTTCAGAATTGCACCTTGCAATGCGGAGAAATTACTGTTTGTGCATTTACAATATTCATTGATTTTTGCCATTGAAAAACATCCAGAAATGATTGAAGCTACTGACTGAATGAAAGGAGCTGGCATCTCACTCTCTTTGAATCTTCTTTATCATGGTAAGAGGAGCAGGAAAAAGCAAAAAATTTCAGAATTGCACCTTGCAATGCGGAGAAATTACTGTTTGTGCATTTACAATATTCATTGATTTTTGCCATTGAAAAACATCATGTTATTCATATACCAGAAATGTTTGAAGCTACTGACTGAATGAATGGAGCTGACATCTCACTCTCTTTGAATCTTCTTTATCATGCTAAGAGGAGCAGGAAAAAGCAAAAAATTTCAGAATTGCACCTTGCAATGCGGAGAAATTACTGTTTGTGCATTTACAATATTCATTGATTTTTGCCATTGAAAAACATCCAGAAATGATTGAAGCTACTGACTGAATGAAAGGAGCTGGCATCTCACTCTCTTTGAATCTTCTTTATCATGCTAAGAGGAGCAGGAAAAAGCAAAAAATTTCAGAATTGCACCTTGCAATGCGGAGAAATTACTGTTTGTGCATTTACAATATTCATTGATTTTTGCCATTGAAAAACATCATGTTATTCATATACCAGAAATGTTTGAAGCTACTGACTGAATGAAAGGAGCTGGCATCTCACTCTCTTTGAATCTTCTTTATCATGCTAAGAGGAGCAGGAAAAAGCAAAAAATTTCAGAATTGCACCTTGCAATGCGGAGAAATTACTGTTTGTGCATTTACAATATTCATTGATTTTTGCCATTGAAAAACGTCCAGAAATGATTGAAGGTACTGACTGAATGAAAGGAGCTGGCATCTCACTCTCTTTGAATCTTCTTTATCATGCTAAGAGGAGCAGGAAAAAGCAAAAAATTTCAGAATTGCACCTTGCAATGCGGAGAAATTACTGTTTGTGCATTTACAATATTCATTGGTTTTTGCCATTGAAAAACGTCCAGAAATGATTGAAGCTACTGACTGAATGAAAGGAGCTGGCATCTCACTCTCTTTGAATCTTCTTTATCATGCTAAGAGGAGCAGGAAAAAGCAAAAAATTTCAGAATTGCACCTTGCAATGCGGAGAAATTACTGTTTGTGCATTTACAATATTCATTGATTTTTACCATTGAAAAACGTCCAGAAATGATTGAAGCTACTGACTGAATGAAAGTAGCTGGCATCTCACTCTCTTTGAATCTTCTTTATCATGCTAAGAGGAGCAGGAAAAAGCAAAAAATTTCAGACTTGCACCTTGCAATGCGGAGAAATTACTGTTTGTGCATTTACAATATTCATTGATTTTTGCCATTGAAAAACATCATGTTATTCATATACCAGAAATGTTTGAAGCTACTGACTGAATGAAAGGAGCTGGCATCTCACTCTCTTTGAATCTTCTTTATCATGCTAAGAGGAGCAGGAAAAAGCAAAAAATTTCAGAATTGCACCTTGCAATGCGGAGAAATTACTGTTTGTGCATTTACAATATTCATTGATTTTTGCCATTGAAAAACATCATGTTATTCATATACCAGAAATGTTTGAAGCTACTGACTGAATGAAAGGAGCTGGCATCTCACTCTCTTTGAATCTTCTTTATCATGCTAAGAGGAGCAGGAAAAAGCAAAAAATTTCAGAATTGCACCTTGCAATGTGGAGAAATTACTGTTTGTGCATTTACAATATTCATTGATTTTTACCATTGAAAAACGTCCAGAAATGATTGAAGCTACTGACTGAATGAAAGTAGCTGGCATCTCACTCTCTTTGAATCTTCTTTATCATGCTAAGAGGAGCAGGAAAAAGCAAAAAATTTCAGACTTGCACCTTGCAATGCGGAGAAATTACTGTTTGTGCATTTACAATATTCATTGATTTTTGCCATTGAAAAACATCATGTTATTCATATACCAGAAATGTTTGAAGCTACTGACTGAATGAAAGGAGCTGGCATCTCACTCTCTTTGAATCTTCTTTATCATGCTAAGAGGAGCAGGAAAAAGCAAAAAATTTCAGAATTGCACCTTGCAATGCGGAGAAATTACTGTTTGTGCATTTACAATATTCATTGATTTTTGCCATTGAAAAACATCATGTTATTCATATACCAGAAATGATTGAAGCTACTGACTGAATGAAAGGAGCTGGCATCTCACTCTCTTTGAATCTTCTTTATCATGCTAAGAGGAGCAGGAAAAAGTAAAAAATTTCAGAATTGCACCTTGCAATGCGGAGAAATTACTGTTTGTGCATTTATAATATTCAATGATTTTTGCCATTGAAAAACGTCCAGAAATGATTGAAGCTACTGACTGAACGAAAGTTGCTGGCATCTCACTCTCTTTGAATCTTCTTTATCATGCTAAGAGGAGCAGGAAAAAGCAAAAAATTTCAGAATTGCACCTTGCAATGCGGAGAAATTACTGTTTGTGCATTTACAATATTCATTGATTTTTGCCATTGAAAAACATCCAGAAATGATTGAAGCTACTGACTGAATGAAAGGAGCTGGCATCTCACTCTCTTTGAATCTTCTTTATCATGCTAAGAGGAGCAGGAAAAAGCAAAAAATTTCAGAATTGCACCTTGCAATGCGGAGAAATTACTGTTTGTGCATTTACAATATTCATTGATTTTTGCCATTGAAAAACATCATGTTATTCATATACCAGAAATGTTTGAAGCTACTGACTGAATGAAAGGAGCTGACATCTCACTCTCTTTGAATCTTCTTTATCATGCTAAGAGGAGCAGGAAAAAGCAAAAAATTTCAGAATTGCACCTTGCAATGCGGAGAAATTACTGTTTGTGCATTTACAATATTCATTGATTTTTGCCATTGAAAAACGTCCAGAAATGATTGAAGCTACTGACTGAATGAAAGGAGCTGGCATCTCACTCTCTTTGAATCTTCTTTATCATGCTAAGAGGAGCAGGAAAAAGCAAAAAATTTCAGAATTGCACCTTGCAATGCGGAGAAATTACTGTTTGTGCATTTACAATATTCATTGATTTTTGCCATTGAAAAACATCCAGAAATGATTGAAGCTACTGACTGAATGAAAGGAGCTGGCATCTCACTCTCTTTGAATCTTCTTTATCATGCTAAGAGGAGCAGGAAAAAGCAAAAAATTTCAGAATTGCACCTTGCAATGCGGAGAAATTACTGTTTGTGCATTTACAATATTCATTGATTTTTGCCATTGAAAAACATCATGTTATTCATATACCAGAAATGTTTGAAGCTACTGACTGAATGAAAGGAGCTGACATCTCACTCTCTTTGAATCTTCTTTATCATGCTAAGAGGAGCAGGAAAAAGCAAAAAATTTCAGAATTGCACCTTGCAATGCGGAGAAATTACTGTTTGTGCATTTACAATATTCATTGATTTTTGCCATTGAAAAACGTCCAGAAATGATTGAAGCTACTGACTGAATGAAAGGAGCTGGCATCTCACTCTCTTTGAATCTTCTTTATCATGCTAAGAGGAGCAGGAAAAAGCAAAAAATTTCAGAATTGCACCTTGCAATGCGGAGAAATTACTGTTTGTGCATTTACAATATTCATTGATTTTTGCCATTGAAAAACATGTTATTCATATACCAGAAATGTTTGAAGCTACTGACTGAATGAAAGGAGCTGGCACCTCACTCTCTTTGAATCTTCTTTATCATGCTAAGAGGAGCGGGAAAAAGCAAAAAATTTCAGAATTGCACCTTGCAATGCGGAGAAATTAGTTTGTGCATTTACAATATTCATTGATTTTTGCCATTGAAAAACGTCCAGAAATGATTGAAGGTACTGACTGAATGAAAGGAGCTGGCATCTCACTCTCTTTGAATCTTCTTTATCATGCTAAGAGGAGCAGGAAAAAGCAAAAAATTTCAGAATTGCACCTTGCAATGCGGAGAAATTACTGTTTGTGCATTTACAATATTCATTGGTTTTTGCCATTGAAAAACGTCCAGAAATGATTGAAGCTACTGACTGAACGAAAGGAGCTGGCATCTCACTCTCTTTGAATCTTCTTTATCATGCTAAGAGGAGCAGGAAAAAGCAAAAAATTTCAGAATTGCACCTTGCAATGCGGAGAAATTACTGTTTGTGCATTTACAATATTCATTGATTTTTGCCATTGAAAAACATCATGTTATTCATATACCAGAAATGTTTGAAGCTACTGACTGAATGAAAGGAGCTGACATCTCACTCTCTTTGAATCTTCTTTATCATGCTAAGAGGAGCAGGAAAAAGCAAAAAATTTCAGAATTGCACCTTGCAATGCGGAGAAATTACTGTTTGTGCATTTACAATATTCATTGATTTTTGCCATTGAAAAACGTCCAGAAATGATTGAAGCTACTGACTGAATGAAAGGAGCTGGCATCTCACTCTCTTTGAATCTTCTTTATCATGCTAAGAGGAGCAGGAAAAAGCAAAAAATTTCAGAATTGCACCTTGCAATGCGGAGAAATTACTGTTTGTGCATTTACAATATTCATTGATTTTTGCCATTGAAAAACATGTTATTCATATACCAGAAATGTTTGAAGCTACTGACTGAATGAAAGGAGCTGGCACCTCACTCTCTTTGAATCTTCTTTATCATGCTAAGAGGAGCGGGAAAAAGCAAAAAATTTCAGAATTGCACCTTGCAATGCGGAGAAATTACTGTTTGTGCATTTACAATATTCATTGATTTTTGCCATTGAAAAACGTCCAGAAATGATTGAAGGTACTGACTGAATGAAAGGAGCTGGCATCTCACTCTCTTTGAATCTTCTTTATCATGCTAAGAGGAGCAGGAAAAAGCAAAAAATTTCAGAATTGCACCTTGCAATGCGGAGAAATTACTGTTTGTGCATTTACAATATTCATTGGTTTTTGCCATTGAAAAACGTCCAGAAATGATTGAAGCTACTGACTGAATGAAAGGAGCTGGCATCTCACTCTCTTTGAATCTTCTTTATCATGCTAAGAGGAGCAGGAAAAAGCAAAAAATTTCAGAATTGAACCTTGCAATGCGGAGAAATTACAGTTTGTGCATTTACAATATTCATTGATTTTTGCCATTGAAAAACATCCAGAAATGATTGAAGCTACTGACTGAATGAAAGGAGCTGGCATCTCACTCTCTTTGAATCTTCTTTATCATGCTAAGAGGAGCAGGAAAAAGCAAAAAATTTCAGAATTGCACCTTGCAATGCGGAGAAATTACTGTTTGTGCATTTACAATATTCATTGATTTTTGCCATTGAAAAACATCATGTTATTCATATACCAGAAATGTTTGAAGCTACTGACTGAATGAAAGGAGCTGGCATCTCACTCTCTTTGAATCTTCTTTATCATGCTAAGAGGAGCAGGAAAAAGCAAAAAATTTCAGAATTGCACCTTGCAATGTGGAGAAATTACTGTTTGTGCATTTACAATATTCATTGATTTTTACCATTGAAAAACGTCCAGAAATGATTGAAGCTACTGACTGAATGAAAGTAGCTGGCATCTCACTCTCTTTGAATCTTCTTTATCATGCTAAGAGGAGCAGGAAAACGCAAAAAATTTCAGACTTGCACCTTGCAATGCGGAGAAATTACTGTTTGTGCATTTACAATATTCATTGATTTTTGCCATTGAAAAACATCATGTTATTCATATACCAGAAATGTTTGAAGCTACTGACTGAATGAAAGGAGCTGGCATCTCACTCTCTTTGAATCTTCTTTATCATGCTAAGAGGAGCAGGAAAAAGCAAAAAATTTCAGAATTGCACCTTGCAATGCGGAGAAATTACTGTTTGTGCATTTACAATATTCATTGATTTTTGCCATTGAAAAACATCATGTTATTCATATACCAGAAATGTTTGAAGCTACTGACTGAATGAAAGGAGCTGGCATCTCACTCTCTTTGAATCTTCTTTATCATGCTAAGAGGAGCAGGAAAAAGCAAAAAATTTCAGAATTGCACCTTGCAATGCGGAGAAATTACTGTTTGTGCATTTACAATATTCATTGATTTTTGCCATTGAAAAACATCATGTTATTCATATACCAGAAATGTTTGAAGCTACTGACTGAATGAAAGGAGCTGACATCTCACTCTCTTTGAATCTTCTTTATCATGCTAAGAGGAGCAGGAAAAAGCAAAAAATTTCAGAATTGCACCTTGCAATGCGGAGAAATTACTGTTTGTGCATTTACAATATTCATTGATTTTTGCCATTGAAAAACATCCAGAAATGATTGAAGCTACTGACTGAATGAAAGGAGCTGGCATCTCACTCTCTTTGAATCTTCTTTATCATGCTAAGAGGAGCAGGAAAAAGCAAAAAATTTCAGAATTGCACCTTGCAATGCGGAGAAATTACTGTTTGTGCATTTACAATATTCATTGATTTTTGCCATTGAAAAACATCATGTTATTCATATACCAGAAATGTTTGAAGCTACTGACTGAATGAAAGGAGCTGGCATCTCACTCTCTTTGAATCTTCTTTATCATGCTAAGAGGAGCAGGAAAAAGCAAAAAATTTCAGAATTGCACCTTGCAATGCGGAGAAATTACTGTTTGTGCATTTACAATATTCATTGATTTTTGCCATTGAAAAACATCATGTTATTCATATACCAGAAATGTTTGAAGCTACTGACTGAATGAAAGGAGCTGGCATCTCACTCTCTTTGAATCTTCTTTATCATGCTAAGAGGAGCAGGAAAAAGCAAAAAATTTCAGAATTGCACCTTGCAATGTGGAGAAATTACTGTTTGTGCATTTACAATATTCATTGATTTTTACCATTGAAAAACGTCCAGAAATGATTGAAGCTACTGACTGAATGAAAGTAACTGGCATCTCACTCTCTTTGAATCTTCTTTATCATGCTAAGAGGAGCAGGAAAAAGCAAAAAATTTCAGACTTGCACCTTGCAATGCGGAGAAATTACTGTTTGTGCATTTACAATATTCATTGATTTTTGCCATTGAAAAACATCATGTTATTCATATACCAGAAATGTTTGAAGCTACTGACTGAATGAAAGGAGCTGGCATCTCACTCTCTTTGAATCTTCTTTATCATGCTAAGAGGAGCAGGAAAAAGCAAAAAATTTCAGAATTGCACCTTGCAATGCGGAGAAATTACTGTTTGTGCATTTACAATATTCATTGATTTTTGCCATTGAAAAACGTCCAGAAATGATTGAAGCTACTGACTGAATGAAAGGAGCTGGCATCTCACTCTCTTGGAATCTTCTTTATCATGCTAAGAGGAGCAGGAAAAAGCAAAAAATTTCAGAATTGCACCTTGCAATGCGGAGAAATTACTGTTTGTGCATTTACAATATTCATTGATTTTTGCCATTGAAAAACATCCAGAAATGATTGAAGCTACTGACTGAATGAAAGGAGCTGGCATCTCACTCTCTTTGAATCTTCTTTATCATGCTAAGAGGAGCAGGAAAAAGCAAAAAATTTCAGAATTGCACCTTGCAATGCGGAGAAATTACTGTTTGTGCATTTACAATATTCATTGATTTTTGCCATTGAAAAACATCATGTTATTCATATACCAGAAATGTTTGAAGCTACTGACTGAATGAAAGGAGCTGACATCTCACTCTCTTTGAATCTTCTTTATCATGCTAAGAGGAGCAGGAAAAAGCAAAAAATTTCAGAATTGCACCTTGCAATGCGGAGAAATTACTGTTTGTGCATTTACAATATTCATTGATTTTTGCCATTGAAAAACGTCCAGAAATGATTGAAGCTACTGACTGAATGAAAGGAGCTGGCATCTCACTCTCTTTGAATCTTCTTTATCATGCTAAGAGGAGCAGGAAAAAGCAAAAAATTTCAGAATTGCACCTTGCAATGCGGAGAAATTACTGTTTGTGCATTTACAATATTCATTGATTTTTGCCATTGAAAAACATGTTATTCATATACCAGAAATGTTTGAAGCTACTGACTGAATGAAAGGAGCTGGCACCTCACTCTCTTTGAATCTTCTTTATCATGCTAAGAGGAGCGGGAAAAAGCAAAAAATTTCAGAATTGCACCTTGCAATGCGGAGAAATTAGTTTGTGCATTTACAATATTCATTGATTTTTGCCATTGAAAAACGTCCAGAAATGATTGAAGGTACTGACTGAATGAAAGGAGCTGGCATCTCACTCTCTTTGAATCTTCTTTATCATGCTAAGAGGAGCAGGAAAAAGCAAAAAATTTCAGAATTGCACCTTGCAATGCGGAGAAATTACTGTTTGTGCATTTACAATATTCATTGGTTTTTGCCATTGAAAAACGTCCAGAAATGATTGAAGCTACTGACTGAACGAAAGGAGCTGGCATCTCACTCTCTTTGAATCTTCTTTATCATGCTAAGAGGAGCAGGAAAAAGCAAAAAATTTCAGAATTGCACCTTGCAATGCGGAGAAATTACTGTTTGTGCATTTACAATATTCATTGATTTTTGCCATTGAAAAACATCATGTTATTCATATACCAGAAATGTTTGAAGCTACTGACTGAATGAAAGGAGCTGACATCTCACTCTCTTTGAATCTTCTTTATCATGCTAAGAGGAGCAGGAAAAAGCAAAAAATTTCAGAATTGCACCTTGCAATGCGGAGAAATTACTGTTTGTGCATTTACAATATTCATTGATTTTTGCCATTGAAAAACGTCCAGAAATGATTGAAGCTACTGACTGAATGAAAGGAGCTGGCATCTCACTCTCTTTGAATCTTCTTTATCATGCTAAGAGGAGCAGGAAAAAGCAAAAAATTTCAGAATTGCACCTTGCAATGCGGAGAAATTACTGTTTGTGCATTTACAATATTCATTGATTTTTGCCATTGAAAAACATGTTATTCATATACCAGAAATGTTTGAAGCTACTGACTGAATGAAAGGAGCTGGCACCTCACTCTCTTTGAATCTTCTTTATCATGCTAAGAGGAGCGGGAAAAAGCAAAAAATTTCAGAATTGCACCTTGCAATGCGGAGAAATTACTGTTTGTGCATTTACAATATTCATTGATTTTTGCCATTGAAAAACGTCCAGAAATGATTGAAGGTACTGACTGAATGAAAGGAGCTGGCATCTCACTCTCTTTGAATCTTCTTTATCATGCTAAGAGGAGCAGGAAAAAGCAAAAAATTTCAGAATTGCACCTTGCAATGCGGAGAAATTACTGTTTGTGCATTTACAATATTCATTGGTTTTTGCCATTGAAAAACGTCCAGAAATGATTGAAGCTACTGACTGAATGAAAGGAGCTGGCATCTCACTCTCTTTGAATCTTCTTTATCATGCTAAGAGGAGCAGGAAAAAGCAAAAAATTTCAGAATTGAACCTTGCAATGCGGAGAAATTACAGTTTGTGCATTTACAATATTCATTGATTTTTGCCATTGAAAAACATCCAGAAATGATTGAAGCTACTGACTGAATGAAAGGAGCTGGCATCTCACTCTCTTTGAATCTTCTTTATCATGCTAAGAGGAGCAGGAAAAAGCAAAAAATTTCAGAATTGCACCTTGCAATGCGGAGAAATTACTGTTTGTGCATTTACAATATTCATTGATTTTTGCCATTGAAAAACATCATGTTATTCATATACCAGAAATGTTTGAAGCTACTGACTGAATGAAAGGAGCTGGCATCTCACTCTCTTTGAATCTTCTTTATCATGCTAAGAGGAGCAGGAAAAAGCAAAAAATTTCAGAATTGCACCTTGCAATGTGGAGAAATTACTGTTTGTGCATTTACAATATTCATTGATTTTTACCATTGAAAAACGTCCAGAAATGATTGAAGCTACTGACTGAATGAAAGTAGCTGGCATCTCACTCTCTTTGAATCTTCTTTATCATGCTAAGAGGAGCAGGAAAACGCAAAAAATTTCAGACTTGCACCTTGCAATGCGGAGAAATTACTGTTTGTGCATTTACAATATTCATTGATTTTTGCCATTGAAAAACATCATGTTATTCATATACCAGAAATGTTTGAAGCTACTGACTGAATGAAAGGAGCTGGCATCTCACTCTCTTTGAATCTTCTTTATCATGCTAAGAGGAGCAGGAAAAAGCAAAAAATTTCAGAATTGCACCTTGCAATGCGGAGAAATTACTGTTTGTGCATTTACAATATTCATTGATTTTTGCCATTGAAAAACATCATGTTATTCATATACCAGAAATGTTTGAAGCTACTGACTGAATGAAAGGAGCTGGCATCTCACTCTCTTTGAATCTTCTTTATCATGCTAAGAGGAGCAGGAAAAAGCAAAAAATTTCAGAATTGCACCTTGCAATGCGGAGAAATTACTGTTTGTGCATTTACAATATTCATTGATTTTTGCCATTGAAAAACATCATGTTATTCATATACCAGAAATGTTTGAAGCTACTGACTGAATGAAAGGAGCTGACATCTCACTCTCTTTGAATCTTCTTTATCATGCTAAGAGGAGCAGGAAAAAGCAAAAAATTTCAGAATTGCACCTTGCAATGCGGAGAAATTACTGTTTGTGCATTTACAATATTCATTGATTTTTGCCATTGAAAAACATCCAGAAATGATTGAAGCTACTGACTGAATGAAAGGAGCTGGCATCTCACTCTCTTTGAATCTTCTTTATCATGCTAAGAGGAGCAGGAAAAAGCAAAAAATTTCAGAATTGCACCTTGCAATGCGGAGAAATTACTGTTTGTGCATTTACAATATTCATTGATTTTTGCCATTGAAAAACATCATGTTATTCATATACCAGAAATGTTTGAAGCTACTGACTGAATGAAAGGAGCTGGCATCTCACTCTCTTTGAATCTTCTTTATCATGCTAAGAGGAGCAGGAAAAAGCAAAAAATTTCAGAATTGCACCTTGCAATGCGGAGAAATTACTGTTTGTGCATTTACAATATTCATTGATTTTTGCCATTGAAAAACATCATGTTATTCATATACCAGAAATGTTTGAAGCTACTGACTGAATGAAAGGAGCTGGCATCTCACTCTCTTTGAATCTTCTTTATCATGCTAAGAGGAGCAGGAAAAAGCAAAAAATTTCAGAATTGCACCTTGCAATGTGGAGAAATTACTGTTTGTGCATTTACAATATTCATTGATTTTTACCATTGAAAAACGTCCAGAAATGATTGAAGCTACTGACTGAATGAAAGTAACTGGCATCTCACTCTCTTTGAATCTTCTTTATCATGCTAAGAGGAGCAGGAAAAAGCAAAAAATTTCAGACTTGCACCTTGCAATGCGGAGAAATTACTGTTTGTGCATTTACAATATTCATTGATTTTTGCCATTGAAAAACATCATGTTATTCATATACCAGAAATGTTTGAAGCTACTGACTGAATGAAAGGAGCTGGCATCTCACTCTCTTTGAATCTTCTTTATCATGCTAAGAGGAGCAGGAAAAAGCAAAAAATTTCAGAATTGCACCTTGCAATGCGGAGAAATTACTGTTTGTGCATTTACAATATTCATTGATTTTTGCCATTGAAAAACGTCCAGAAATGATTGAAGCTACTGACTGAATGAAAGGAGCTGGCATCTCACTCTCTTGGAATCTTCTTTATCATGCTAAGAGGAGCAGGAAAAAGCAAAAAATTTCAGAATTGCACCTTGCAATGCGGAGAAATTACTGTTTGTGCATTTACAATATTCATTGATTTTTGCCATTGAAAAACATCCAGAAATGATTGAAGCTACTGACTGAATGAAAGGAGCTGGCATCTCACTCTCTTTGAATCTTCTTTATCATGCTAAGAGGAGCAGGAAAAATCAAAAAATTTCAGAATTGCACCTTGCAATGCGGAGAAATTACTGTTTGTGCATTTACAATATTCATTGATTTTTGCCATTGAAAAACATGTTATTCATATACCAGAAATGTTTGAAGCTACTGACTGAATGAAAGGAGCTGGCACCTCACTCTCTTTGAATCTTCTTTATCATGCTAAGAGGAGCGGGAAAAAGCAAAAAATTTCAGAATTGCACCTTGCAATGCGGAGAAATTACTGTTTGTGCATTTACAATATTCATTGATTTTTGCCATTGAAAAACGTCCAGAAATGATTGAAGGTACTGACTGAATGAAAGGAGCTGGCATCTCACTCTCTTTGAATCTTCTTTATCATGCTAAGAGGAGCAGGAAAAAGCAAAAAATTTCAGAATTGCACCTTGCAATGCGGAGAAATTACTGTTTGTGCATTTACAATATTCATTGATTTTTGCCACTGAAAAACGTCCAGAAATGATTGAAGCTACTGACTGAATGAAAGGAGCTGGCATCTCACTCTCTTTGAATCTTCTTTATCATGCTAATAGGAGCAGGAAAAAGCAAAAAATTTCAGAATTGCACCTTGCAATGTGGAGAAATTACTGTTTGTGCATTTACAATATTCATTGATTTTTACCATTGAAAAACGTCCAGAAATGATTGAAGCTACTGACTGAATGAAAGTAGCTGGCATCTCACTCTCTTTGAATCTTCTTTATCATGCTAAGAGGAGCAGGAAAAAGCAAAAAATTTCAGACTTGCACCTTGCAATGCGGAGAAATTACTGTTTGTGCATTTACAATATTCATTGATTTTTGCCATTGAAAAACATCGTTATTCATATACCAGAAATGTTTGAAGCTACTGACTGAATGAAAGGAGCTGGCATCTCACTCTCTTTGAATCTTCTTTATCATGCTAAGAGGAGCAGGAAAAAGCAAAAAATTTCAGAATTGCACCTTGCAATGCGGAGAAATTACTGTTTGTGCATTTACAATATTCATTGATTTTTGCCATTGAAAAACATCATGTTATTCATATACCAGAAATGTTTGAAGCTACTGACTGAATGAAAGGAGCTGGCACCTCACTCTCTTTGAATCTTCTTTATCATGCTAAGAGGAGCGGGAAAAAGCAAAAAATTTCAGAATTGCACCTTGCAATGCGGAGAAATTACTGTTTGTGCATTTACAATATTCATTGATTTTTGCCATTGAAAAACGTCCAGAAATGATTGAAGCTACTGACTGAATGAAAGGAGCTGGCATCTCACTCTCTTTGAATCTTCTTTATCATGCTAAGAGGAGCAGGAAAAAGCAAAAAATTTCAGAATTGCACCTTGCAATGCGGAGAAATTACTGTTTGTGCATTTACAATATTCATTGATTTTTGCCATTGAAAAACGTCCAGAAATGATTGAAGCTACTGACTGAATGAAAGGAGCTGGCATCTCACTCTCTTTGAATCTTCTTTATCATGCTAAGAGGAGCAGGAAAAAGCAAAAAATTTCAGAATTGCACCTTGCAATGCGGAGAAATTACAGTTTGTGCATTTACAATATTCATTGATTTTTGCCATTGAAAAACATCCAGAAATGATTGAAGCTACTGACTGAATGAAAGGAGCTGGCATCTCACTCTCTTTGAATCTTCTTTATCATGCTAAGAGGAGCAGGAAAAAGCAAAAAATTTCAGAATTGCACCTTGCAATGCGGAGAAATTACTGTTTGTGCATTTACAATATTCATTGATTTTTGCCATTGAAAAACATCATGTTATTCATATACCAGAAATGTTTGAAGCTACTGACTGAATGAAAGGAGCTGGCATCTCACTCTCTTTGAATCTTCTTTATCATGCTAAGAGGAGCAGGAAAAAGCAAAAAATTTCAGAATTGCACCTTGCAATGCGGAGAAATTACTGTTTGTGCATTTACAATATTCATTGATTTTTGCCATTGAAAAACGTCCAGAAATGATTGAAGGTACTGACTGAATGAAAGGAGCTGGCATCTCACTCTCTTTGAATCTTCTTTATCATGCTAAGAGGAGCAGGAAAAAGCAAAAAATTTCAGAATTGCACCTTGCAATGCGGAGAAATTACTGTTTGTGCATTTACAATATTCATTGATTTTTGCCACTGAAAAACGTCCAGAAATGATTGAAGCTACTGACTGAATGAAAGGAGCTGGCATCTCACTCTCTTTGAATCTTCTTTATCATGCTAAGAGGAGCAGGAAAAAGCAAAAAATTTCAGAATTGCACCTTGCAATGCGGAGAAATTACAGTTTGTGCATTTACAATATTTATTGATTTTTGCCATTGAAAAACATCCAGAAATGATTGAAGCTACTGACTGAATGAAAGGAGCTGGCATCTCACTCTCTTTGAATCTTCTTTATCATGCTAAGAGGAGCAGGAAAAAGCAAAAAATTTCAGAATTGCACCTTGCAATGCGGAGAAATTACTGTTTGTGCATTTACAATATTCATTGATTTTTGCCATTGAAAAACATCATGTTATTCATATACCAGAAATGTTTGAAGCTACTGACTGAATGAAAGGAGCTGGCATCTCACTCTCTTTGAATCTTTTTTATCATGCTAAGAGGAGCAGGAAAAAGCAAAAAATTTCAGAATTGCACCTTGCAATGTGGAGAAATTACTGTTTGTGCATTTACAATATTCATTGATTTTTACCATTGAAAAACGTCCAGAAATGATTGAAGCTACTGACTGAATGAAAGTAGCTGGCATCTCACTGTCTTTGAATCTTCTTTATCATGCTAAGAGGAGCAGGAAAAAGCAAAAAATCTCAGACTTGCACCTTGCAATGCGGAGAAATTACTGTTTGTGCATTTACAATATTCATTGATTTTTGCCATTGAAAAACATCATGTTATTCATATACCAGAAATGTTTGAAGCTACTGACTGAATGAAAGGAGCTGGCATCTCACTCTCTTTGAATCTTCTTTATCATGCTAAGAGGAGCAGGAAAAAGCAAAAAATTTCAGAATTGCACCTTGCAATGCGGAGAAATTACTGTTTGTGCATTTACAATATTCATTGATTTTTGCCATTGAAAAACATCATGTTATTCATATACCAGAAATGTTTGAAGCTACTGACTGAATGAAAGGAGCTGGCATCTCACTCTCTTTGAATCTTCTTTATCATGCTAAGAGGAGCAGGAAAAAGCAAAAAATTTCAGAATTGCACCTTGCAATGCGGAGAAATTACTGTTTGTGCATTTACAATATTCATTGATTTTTGCCATTGAAAAACATCCAGAAATGATTGAAGCTACTGACTGAATGAAAGGAGCTGGCATCTCACTCTCTTTGAATCTTCTTTATCATGCTAAGAGGAGCAGGAAAAATCAAAAAATTTCAGAATTGCACCTTGCAATGCGGAGAAATTACTGTTTGTGCATTTACAATATTCATTGATTTTTGCCATTGAAAAACATGTTATTCATATACCAGAAATGTTTGAAGCTACTGACTGAATGAAAGGAGCTGGCACCTCACTCTCTTTGAATCTTCTTTATCATGCTAAGAGGAGCGGGAAAAAGCAAAAAATTTCAGAATTGCACCTTGCAATGCGGAGAAATTACTGTTTGTGCATTTACAATATTCATTGATTTTTGCCATTGAAAAACGTCCAGAAATGATTGAAGGTACTGACTAAATGAAAGGAACTGGCATCTCACTCTCTTTGAATCTTCTTTATCATGCTAAGAGGAGCAGGAAAAAGCAAAAAATTTCAGAATTGCACCTTGCAATGCGGAGAAATTACTGTTTGTGCATTTACAATATTCATTGATTTTTGCCATTGAAAAACGTCCAGAAATGATTGAAGCTACTGACTGAATGAAAGGAGCTGGCATCTCACTCTCTTTGAATCTTCTTTATCATGCTAAGAGGAGCAGGAAAAAGCAAAAAATTTCAGAATTGCACTTTGCAATACGGAGAAATTACAGTTTGTGCATTTACAATATTCATTGATTTTTGCCATTGAAAAACATCCAGAAATGATTGAAGCTACTGACTGAATGAAAGGAGCTGGCATCTCACTCTCTTTGAATCTTCTTTATCATACTAAGAGGAGCAGGAAAAAGCAAAAAATTTCAGACTTGCACCTTGCAATGCGGAGAAATTACTGTTTGTGCATTTACAATATTCATTGATTTTTGCCATTGAAAAACATGTTATTCATATACCAGAAATGTTTGAAGCTACTGACTGAATGAAAGGAGCTGGCACCTCACTCTCTTTGAATCTTCTTTATCATGCTAAGAGGAGCGGGAAAAAGCAAAAAATTTCAGAATTGCACCTTGCAATGCGGAGAAATTACTGTTTGTGCATTTACAATATTCA
The DNA here is from genome assembly GCF_046119375.1 of Phyllobates terribilis. Taxonomy (NCBI): domain Eukaryota; kingdom Metazoa; phylum Chordata; class Amphibia; order Anura; family Dendrobatidae; genus Phyllobates; species Phyllobates terribilis. The sequence continues at coordinate 86,913 of NW_027364339.1, forward strand.
TTGATTTTTGCCATTGAAAAACGTCCAGAAATGATTGAAGCTACTGACTGAATGAAAGGAGCTGGCATCTCACTCTCTTTGAATCTTCTTTATCATGCTAAGAGGAGCAGGAAAAAGCAAAAAATTTCAGAATTGCACCTTGCAATGCGGAGAAATTACTGTTTGTGCATTTACAATATTCATTGATTTTTGCCATTGAAAAACGTCCAGAAATGATTGAAGCTACTGACTGAATGAAAGGAGCTGGCATCTCACTCTCTTTGAATCTTCTTTATCATGCTAAGAGGAGCAGGAAAAAGCAAAAAATTTCAGAATTGCACCTTGCAATGCGGAGAAATTACAGTTTGTGCATTTACAATATTCATTGATTTTTGCCATTGAAAAACATCCAGAAATGATTGAAGCTACTGACTGAATGAAAGGAGCTGGCATCTCACTCTCTTTGAATCTTCTTTATCATGCTAAGAGGAGCAGGAAAAAGCAAAAAATTTCAGAATTGCACCTTGCAATGCGGAGAAATTACTGTTTGTGCATTTACAATATTCATTGATTTTTGCCATTGAAAAACATCATGTTATTCATATACCAGAAATGTTTGAAGCTACTGACTCAATGAAAGGAGCTGGCATCTCACTCTCTTTGAATCTTCTTTATCATGCTAAGAGGAGCAGGAAAAAGCAAAAAATTTCAGAATTGCACCTTGCAATGTGGAGAAATTACTGTTTGTGCATTTACAATATTCATTGATTTTTACCATTGAAAAACGTCCAGAAATGATTGAAGCTACTGACTGAATGAAAGTAGCTGGCATCTCACTCTCTTCGAATCTTCTTTATCATGCTAAGAGGAGCAGGAAAAAGCAAAAAATTTCAGACTTGCACCTTGCAATGCGGAGAAATTACTGTTTGTGCATTTACAATATTCATTGATTTTTGCCATTGAAAAACGTCCAGAAATGATTGAAGGTACTGACTGAATGAAAGGAGCTGGCATCTCACTCTCTTTGAATCTTCTTTATCATGCTAAGAGGAGCAGGAAAAAGCAAAAAATTTCAGAATTGCACCTTGCAATGCGGAGAAATTACTGTTTGTGCATTTACAATATTCATTGATTTTTGCCACTGAAAAACGTCCAGAAATGATTGAAGCTACTGACTGAATGAAAGGAGCTGGCATCTCACTCTCTTTGAATCTTCTTTATCATGCTAAAAGGAGCAGGAAAAAGCAAAAAATTTCAGAATTGCACCTTGCAATGCGGAGAAATTACAGTTTGTGCATTTACAATATTTATTGATTTTTGCCATTGAAAAACATCCAGAAATGATTGAAGCTACTGACTGAATGAAAGGAGCTGGCATCTCACTCTCTTTGAATCTTCTTTATCATGCTAAGAGGAGCAGGAAAAAGCAAAAAATTTCAGAATTGCACCTTGCAATGCGGAGAAATTACTGTTTGTGCATTTACAATATTCATTGATTTTTGCCATTGAAAAACATCATGTTATTCATATACCAGAAATGTTTGAAGCTACTGACTGAATGAAAGGAGCTGGCATCTCACTCTCTTTGAATCTTCTTTATCATGCTAAGAGGAGCAGGAAAAAGCAAAAAATTTCAGAATTGCACCTTGCAATGTGGAGAAATTACTGTTTGTGCATTTACAATATTCATTGATTTTTACCATTGAAAAACGTCCAGAAATGATTGAAGCTACTGACTGAATGAAAGTAGCTGGCATCTCACTCTCTTTGAATCTTCTTTATCATGCTAAGAGGAGCAGGAAAAAGCAAAAAATCTCAGACTTGCACCTTGCAATGCGGAGAAATTACTGTTTGTGCATTTACAATATTCATTGATTTTTGCCATTGAAAAACATCATGTTATTCATATACCAGAAATGTTTGAAGCTACTGACTGAATGAAAGGAGCTGGCATCTCACTCTCTTTGAATCTTCTTTATCATGCTAAGAGGAGCAGGAAAAAGCAAAAAATTTCAGAATTGCACCTTGCAATGCGGAGAAATTACTGTTTGTGCATTTACAATATTCATTGATTTTTGCCATTGAAAAACATCATGTTATTCATATACCAGAAATGTTTGAAGCTACTGACTGAATGAAAGGAGCTGGCATCTCACTCTCTTTGAATCTTCTTTATCATGCTAAGAGGAGCAGGAAAAAGCAAAAAATTTCAGAATTGCACCTTGCAATGCGGAGAAATTACTGTTTGTGCATTTACAATATTCATTGATTTTTGCCATTGAAAAACATCCAGAAATGATTGAAGCTACTGACTGAATGAAAGGAGCTGGCATCTCACTCTCTTTGAATCTTCTTTATCATGCTAAGAGGAGCAGGAAAAATCAAAAAATTTCAGAATTGCACCTTGCAATGCGGAGAAATTACTGTTTGTGCATTTACAATATTCATTGATTTTTGCCATTGAAAAACATGTTATTCATATACCAGAAATGTTTGAAGCTACTGACTGAATGAAAGGAGCTGGCACCTCACTCTCTTTGAATCTTCTTTATCATGCTAAGAGGAGCGGGAAAAAGCAAAAAATTTCAGAATTGCACCTTGCAATGCGGAGAAATTACTGTTTGTGCATTTACAATATTCATTGATTTTTGCCATTGAAAAACGTCCAGAAATGATTGAAGGTACTGACTAAATGAAAGGAGCTGGCATCTCACTCTCTTTGAATCTTCTTTATCATGCTAAGAGGAGCAGGAAAAAGCAAAAAATTTCAGAATTGCACCTTGCAATGCGGAGAAATTACTGTTTGTGCATTTACAATATTCATTGATTTTTCCCATTGAAAAACGTCCAGAAATGATTGAAGCTACTGACTGAATGAAAGGAGCTGGCATCTCACTCTCTTTGAATCTTCTTTATCATGCTAAGAGGAGCAGGAAAAAGCAAAAAATTTCAGAATTGCACTTTGCAATACGGAGAAATTACAGTTTGTGCATTTACAATATTCATTGATTTTTGCCATTGAAAAACATCCAGAAATGATTGAAGCTACTGACTGAATGAAAGGAGCTGGCATCTCACTCTCTTTGAATCTTCTTTATCATACTAAGAGGAGCAGGAAAAAGCAAAAAATTTCAGACTTGCACCTTGCAATGCGGAGAAATTACTGTTTGTGCATTTACAATATTCATTGATTTTTGCCATTGAAAAACATCATGTTATTCATATACCAGAAATGTGTGAAGCTACTGACTGAATGAAAGGAGCTGGCATCTCACTCTCTTTGAATCTTCTTTATCATGCTAAGAGGAGCAGGAAAAAGCAAAAAATTTCAGAATTGCACCTTGCAATGCGGAGAAATTACTGTTTGTGCATTTACAATATTCATTGATTTTTGCCATTGAAAAACGTCCAGAAATGATTGAAGCTACTGACTGAATGAAAGGAGCTGGCATCTCACTCTCTTTGAATCTTGTTTATCATGCTAAGAGGAGCAGGAAAAAGCAAAAAATTTCAGAATTGCACCTTGCAATGCGGAGAAATTACTGTTTGTGCATTTACAATATTCATTGATTTTTGCCATTGAAAAACGTCCAGAAATGATTGAAGCTACTGACTGAATGAAAGGAGCTGGCATCTCACTCTCTTTGAATCTTCTTTATCATGCTAAGAGGAGCAGGAAAAAGCAAAAAATTTCAGAATTGCACCTTGCAATGCGGAGAAATTACTGTTTGTGCATTTACAATATTCATTGATTTTTGCCATTGAAAAACATCATGTTATTCATATACCAGAAATGATTGAAGCTACTGACTGAATGAAAGGAGCTGGCATCTCACTCTCTTTGAATCTTCTTTATCATGCTAAGAGGAGCAGGAAAAAGTAAAAAATTTCAGAATTGCACCTTGCAATGCGGAGAAATTACTGTTTGTGCATTTATAATATTCAATGATTTTTGCCATTGAAAAACGTCCAGAAATGATTGAAGCTACTGACTGAACGAAAGGAGCTGGCATCTCACTCTCTTTGAATCTTCTTTATCATGCTAAGAGGAGCAGGAAAAAGCAAAAAATTTCAGAATTGCACCTTGCAATGCGGAGAAATTACTGTTTGTGCATTTACAATATTCATTGATTTTTGCCATTGAAAAACGTCCAGAAATGATTGAAGCTACTGACTGAATGAAAGGAGCTGGCATCTCACTCTCTTTGAATCTTCTTTATCATGCTAAGAGGAGCAGGAAAAAGCAAAAAATTTCAGAATTGCACCTTGCAATGCGGAGAAATTACTGTTTGTGCATTTACAATATTCATTGATTTTTGCCATTGAAAAACATCATGTTATTCATATACCAGAAATGTTTGAAGCTACTGACTGAATGAAAGGAGCTGACATCTCACTCTCTTTGAATCTTCTTTATCATGCTAAGAGGAGCAGGAAAAAGCAAAAAATTTCAGAATTGCACCTTGCAATGCGGAGAAATTACTGTTTGTGCATTTACAATATTCATTGATTTTTGCCATTGAAAAACGTCCAGAAATGATTGAAGCTACTGACTGAATGAAAGGAGCTGGCATCTCACTCTCTTTGAATCTTCTTTATCATGCTAAGAGGAGCAGGAAAAAGCAAAAAATTTCAGAATTGCACCTTGCAATGCGGAGAAATTACTGTTTGTGCATTTACAATATTCATTGATTTTTGCCATTGAAAAACATCATGTTATTCATATACCAGAAATGTTTGAAGCTACTGACTGAATGAAAGGAGCTGGCATCTCACTCTCTTTGAATCTTCTTTATCATACTAAGAGGAGCAGGAAAAAGCAAAAAATTTCAGAATTGCACCTTGCAATGTGGAGAAATTACTGTTTGTGCATTTACAATATTCATTGATTTTTGCCATTGAAAAACATCATGTTATTCATATACCAGAAATGTTTGAAGCTACTGACTGAATGAAAGGAGCTGGCATCTCACTCTCTTTGAATCTTCTTTATCATGCTAAGAGGAGCAGGAAAAAGCAAAAAATTTCAGAATTGAACCTTGCAATGTGGAGAAATTACTGTTTGTGCATTTACAATATTCATTGATTTTTACCATTGAAAAACGTCCAGAAATGATTGAAGCTACTGACTGAATGAAAGTAGCTGGCATCTCACTCTCTTTGAATCTTCTTTATCATGCTAAGAGGAGCAGGAAAAAGCAAAAAATTTCAGACTTGCACCTTGCAATGCGGAGAAATTACTGTTTGTGCATTTACAATATTCATTGATTTTTGCCATTGAAAAACATCATGTTATTCATATACCAGAAATGTTTGAAGCTACTGACTGAATGAAAGGAGCTGGCATCTCACTCTCTTTGAATCTTCTTTATCATGCTAAGAGGAGCAGGAAAAAGCAAAAAATTTCAGAATTGCACCTTGCAATGCGGAGAAATTACTGTTTGTGCATTTACAATATTCATTGATTTTTGCCATTGAAAAACATCATGTTATTCATATACCAGAAATGATTGAAGCTACTGACTGAATGAAAGGAGCTGGCATCTCACTCTCTTTGAATCTTCTTTATCATGCTAAGAGGAGCAGGAAAAAGTAAAAAATTTCAGAATTGCACCTTGCAATGCGGAGAAATTACTGTTTGTGCATTTATAATATTCAATGATTTTTGCCATTGAAAAACGTCCAGAAATGATTGAAGCTACTGACTGAACGAAAGGAGCTGGCATCTCACTCTCTTTGAATCTTCTTTATCATGCTAAGAGGAGCAGGAAAAAGCAAAAAATTTCAGAATTGCACCTTGCAATGCGGAGAAATTACTGTTTGTGCATTTACAATATTCATTGATTTTTGCCATTGAAAAACATCCAGAAATGATTGAAGCTACTGACTGAATGAAAGGAGCTGGCATCTCACTCTCTTTGAATCTTCTTTATCATGCTAAGAGGAGCAGGAAAAAGCAAAAAATTTCAGAATTGCACCTTGCAATGCGGAGAAATTACTGTTTGTGCATTTACAATATTCATTGATTTTTGCCATTGAAAAACATCATGTTATTCATATACCAGAAATGTTTGAAGCTACTGACTGAATGAAAGGAGCTGACATCTCACTCTCTTTGAATCTTCTTTATCATGCTAAGAGGAGCAGGAAAAAGCAAAAAATTTCAGAATTGCACCTTGCAATGCGGAGAAATTACTGTTTGTGCATTTACAATATTCATTGATTTTTGCCATTGAAAAACGTCCAGAAATGATTGAAGCTACTGACTGAATGAAAGGAGCTGGCATCTCACTCTCTTTGAATCTTCTTTATCATGCTAAGAGGAGCAGGAAAAAGCAAAAAATTTCAGAATTGCACCTTGCAATGCGGAGAAATTACTGTTTGTGCATTTACAATATTCATTGGTTTTTGCCATTGAAAAACGTCCAGAAATGATTGAAGCTACTGACTGAACGAAAGGAGCTGGCATCTCACTCTCTTTGAATCTTCTTTATCATGCTAAGAGGAGCAGGAAAAAGCAAAAAATTTCAGAATTGCACCTTGCAATGCGGAGAAATTACTGTTTGTGCATTTACAATATTCATTGATTTTTGCCATTGAAAAACATCATGTTATTCATATACCAGAAATGTTTGAAGCTACTGACTGAATGAAAGGAGCTGACATCTCACTCTCTTTGAATCTTCTTTATCATGCTAAGAGGAGCAGGAAAAAGCAAAAAATTTCAGAATTGCACCTTGCAATGCGGAGAAATTACTGTTTGTGCATTTACAATATTCATTGATTTTTGCCATTGAAAAACGTCCAGAAATGATTGAAGCTACTGACTGAATGAAAGGAGCTGGCATCTCACTCTCTTTGAATCTTCTTTATCATGCTAAGAGGAGCAGGAAAAAGCAAAAAATTTCAGAATTGCACCTTGCAATGCGGAGAAATTACTGTTTGTGCATTTACAATATTCATTGATTTTTGCCATTGAAAAACATGTTATTCATATACCAGAAATGTTTGAAGCTACTGACTGAATGAAAGGAGCTGGCACCTCACTCTCTTTGAATCTTCTTTATCATGCTAAGAGGAGCGGGAAAAAGCAAAAAATTTCAGAATTGCACCTTGCAATGCGGAGAAATTACTGTTTGTGCATTTACAATATTCATTGATTTTTGCCATTGAAAAACGTCCAGAAATGATTGAAGGTACTGACTGAATGAAAGGAGCTGGCATCTCACTCTCTTTGAATCTTCTTTATCATGCTAAGAGGAGCAGGAAAAAGCAAAAAATTTCAGAATTGCACCTTGCAATGCGGAGAAATTACTGTTTGTGCATTTACAATATTCATTGGTTTTTGCCATTGAAAAACGTCCAGAAATGATTGAAGCTACTGACTGAATGAAAGGAGCTGGCATCTCACTCTCTTTGAATCTTCTTTATCATGCTAAGAGGAGCAGGAAAAAGCAAAAAATTTCAGAATTGCACCTTGCAATGCGGAGAAATTACAGTTTGTGCATTTACAATATTCATTGATTTTTGCCATTGAAAAACATCCAGAAATGATTGAAGCTACTGACTGAATGAAAGGAGCTGGCATCTCACTCTCTTTGAATCTTCTTTATCATGCTAAGAGGAGCAGGAAAAAGCAAAAAATTTCAGAATTGCACCTTGCAATGCGGAGAAATTACTGTTTGTGCATTTACAATATTCATTGATTTTTGCCATTGAAAAACATCATGTTATTCATATACCAGAAATGTTTGAAGCTACTGACTGAATGAAAGGAGCTGGCATCTCACTCTCTTTGAATCTTCTTTATCATGCTAAGAGGAGCAGGAAAAAGCAAAAAATTTCAGAATTGCACCTTGCAATGTGGAGAAATTACTGTTTGTGCATTTACAATATTCATTGATTTTTACCATTGAAAAACGTCCAGAAATGATTGAAGCTACTGACTGAATGAAAGTAGCTGGCATCTCACTCTCTTTGAATCTTCTTTATCATGCTAAGAGGAGCAGGAAAAAGCAAAAAATTTCAGACTTGCACCTTGCAATGCGGAGAAATTACTGTTTGTGCATTTACAATATTCATTGATTTTTGCCATTGAAAAACATCATGTTATTCATATACCAGAAATGTTTGAAGCTACTGACTGAATGAAAGGAGCTGGCATCTCACTCTCTTTGAATCTTCTTTATCATGCTAAGAGGAGCAGGAAAAAGCAAAAAATTTCAGAATTGCACCTTGCAATGCGGAGAAATTACTATTTGTGCATTTACAATATTCATTGATTTTTGCCATTGAAAAACATCATGTTATTCATATACCAGAAATGTTTGAAGCTACTGACTGAATGAAAGGAGCTGGCATCTCACTCTCTTTGAATCTTCTTTATCATGCTAAGAGGAGCAGGAAAAAGCAAAAAATTTCAGAATTGCACCTTGCAATGCGGAGAAATTACTGTTTGTGCATTTACAATATTCATTGATTTTTGCCATTGAAAAACATCCAGAAATGATTGAAGCTACTGACTGAATGAAAGGAGCTGGCATCTCACTCTCTTTGAATCTTCTTTATCATGCTAAGAGGAGCAGGAAAAATCAAAAAATTTCAGAATTGCACCTTGCAATGCGGAGAAATTACTGTTTGTGCATTTACAATATTCATTGATTTTTGCCATTGAAAAACATGTTATTCATATACCAGAAATGTTTGAAGCTACTGACTGAATGAAAGGAGCTGGCACCTCACTCTCTTTGAATCTTCTTTATCATGCTAAGAGGAGCGGGAAAAAGCAAAAAATTTCAGAATTGCACCTTGCAATGCGGAGAAATTACTGTTTGTGCATTTACAATATTCATTGATTTTTGCCATTGAAAAACGTCCAGAAATGATTGAAGGTACTGACTAAATGAAAGGAGCTGGCATCTCACTCTCTTTGAATCTTCTTTATCATGCTAAGAGGAGCAGGAAAAAGCAAAAAATTTCAGAATTGCACCTTGCAATGCGGAGAAATTACTGTTTGTGCATTTACAATATTCATTGATTTTTGCCATTGAAAAACGTCCAGAAATGATTGAAGCTACTGACTGAATGAAAGGAGCTGGCATCTCACTCTCTTTGAATCTTCTTTATCATGCTAAGAGGAGCAGGAAAAAGCAAAAAATTTCAGAATTGCACTTTGCAATACGGAGAAATTACAGTTTGTGCATTTACAATATTCATTGATTTTTGCCATTGAAAAACATCCAGAAATGATTGAAGCTACTGACTGAATGAAAGGAGCTGGCATCTCACTCTCTTTGAATCTTCTTTATCATACTAAGAGGAGCAGGAAAAAGCAAAAAATTTCAGACTTGCACCTTGCAATGCGGAGAAATTACTGTTTGTGCATTTACAATATTCATTGATTTTTGCCATTGAAAAACATCATGTTATTCATATACCAGAAATGTGTGAAGCTACTGACTGAATGAAAGGAGCTGGCATCTCACTCTCTTTGAATCTTCTTTATCATGCTAAGAGGAGCAGGAAAAAGCAAAAAATTTCAGAATTGCACCTTGCAATGCGGAGAAATTACTGTTTGTGCATTTACAATATTCATTGATTTTTGCCATTGAAAAACGTCCAGAAATGATTGAAGCTACTGACTGAATGAAAGGAGCTGGCATCTCACTCTCTTTGAATCTTGTTTATCATGCTAAGAGGAGCAGGAAAAAGCAAAAAATTTCAGAATTGCACCTTGCAATGCGGAGAAATTACTGTTTGTGCATTTACAATATTCATTGATTTTTGCCATTGAAAAACGTCCAGAAATGATTGAAGCTACTGACTGAATGAAAGGAGCTGGCATCTCACTCTCTTTGAATCTTCTTTATCATGCTAAGAGGAGCAGGAAAAAGCAAAAAATTTCAGAATTGCACCTTGCAATGCGGAGAAATTACTGTTTGTGCATTTACAATATTCATTGATTTTTGCCATTGAAAAACATCATGTTATTCATATACCAGAAATGATTGAAGCTACTGACTGAATGAAAGGAGCTGGCATCTCACTCTCTTTGAATCTTCTTTATCATGCTAAGAGGAGCAGGAAAAAGTAAAAAATTTCAGAATTGCACCTTGCAATGCGGAGAAATTACTGTTTGTGCATTTATAATATTCAATGATTTTTGCCATTGAAAAACGTCCAGAAATGATTGAAGCTACTGACTGAACGAAAGGAGCTGGCATCTCACTCTCTTTGAATCTTCTTTATCATGCTAAGAGGAGCAGGAAAAAGCAAAAAATTTCAGAATTGCACCTTGCAATGCGGAGAAATTACTGTTTGTGCATTTACAATATTCATTGATTTTTGCCTTTGAAAAACGTCCAGAAATGATTGAAGCTACTGACTGAATGAAAGGAGCTGGCATCTCACTCTCTTTGAATCTTCTTTATCATGCTAAGAGGAGCAGGAAAAAGCAAAAAATTTCAGAATTGCACCTTGCAATGCGGAGAAATTACTGTTTGTGCATTTACAATATTCATTGATTTTTGCCATTGAAAAACATCATGTTATTCATATACCAGAAATGTTTGAAGCTACTGACTGAATGAAAGGAGCTGACATCTCACTCTCTTTGAATCTTCTTTATCATGCTAAGAGGAGCAGGAAAAAGCAAAAAATTTCAGAATTGCACCTTGCAATGCGGAGAAATTACTGTTTGTGCATTTACAATATTCATTGATTTTTGCCATTGAAAAACGTCCAGAAATGATTGAAGCTACTGACTGAATGAAAGGAGCTGGCATCTCACTCTCTTTGAATCTTCTTTATCATGCTAAGAGGAGCAGGAAAAAGCAAAAAATTTCAGAATTGCACCTTGCAATGCGGAGAAATTACTGTTTGTGCATTTACAATATTCATTGATTTTTGCCATTGAAAAACATCATGTTATTCATATACCAGAAATGTTTGAAGCTACTGACTGAATGAAAGGAGCTGGCATCTCACTCTCTTTGAATCTTCTTTATCATGCTAAGAGGAGCAGGAAAAAGCAAAAAATTTCAGAATTGCACCTTGCAATGTGGAGAAATTACTGTTTGTGCATTTACAATATTCATTGATTTTTGCCATTGAAAAACATCATGTTATTCATATACCAGAAATGTTTGAAGCTACTGACTGAATGAAAGGAGCTGGCATCTCACTCTCTTTGAATCTTCTTTATCATGCTAAGAGGAGCAGGAAAAAGCAAAAAATTTCAGAATTGCACCTTGCAATGTGGAGAAATTACTGTTTGTGCATTTACAATATTCATTGATTTTTACCATTGAAAAACGTCCAGAAATGATTGAAGCTACTGACTGAATGAAAGTAGCTGGCATCTCACTCTCTTTGAATCTTCTTTATCATGCTAAGAGGAGCAGGAAAAAGCAAAAAATTTCAGACTTGCACCTTGCAATGCGGAGAAATTACTGTTTGTGCATTTACAATATTCATTGATTTTTGCCATTGAAAAACATCATGTTATTCATATACCAGAAATGTTTGAAGCTACTGACTGAATGAAAGGAGCTGGCATCTCACTCTCTTTGAATCTTCTTTATCATGCTAAGAGGAGCAGGAAAAAGCAAAAAATTTCAGAATTGCACCTTGCAATGCGGAGAAATTACTGTTTGTGCATTTACAATATTCATTGATTTTTGCCATTGAAAAACATCATGTTATTCATATACCAGAAATGATTGAAGCTACTGACTGAATGAAAGGAGCTGGCATCTCACTCTCTTTGAATCTTCTTTATCATGCTAAGAGGAGCAGGAAAAAGTAAAAAATTTCAGAATTGCACCTTGCAATGCGGAGAAATTACTGTTTGTGCATTTATAATATTCAATGATTTTTGCCATTGAAAAACGTCCAGAAATGATTGAAGCTACTGACTGAACGAAAGGAGCTGGCATCTCACTCTCTTTGAATCTTCTTTATCATGCTAAGAGGAGCAGGAAAAAGCAAAAAATTTCAGAATTGCACCTTGCAATGCGGAGAAATTACTGTTTGTGCATTTACAATATTCATTGATTTTTGCCATTGAAAAACATCCAGAAATGATTGAAGCTACTGACTGAATGAAAGGAGCTGGCATCTCACTCTCTTTGAATCTTCTTTATCATGCTAAGAGGAGCAGGAAAAAGCAAAAAATTTCAGAATTGCACCTTGCAATGCGGAGAAATTACTGTTTGTGCATTTACAATATTCATTGATTTTTGCCATTGAAAAACATCATGTTATTCATATACCAGAAATGTTTGAAGCTACTGACTGAATGAAAGGAGCTGACATCTCACTCTCTTTGAATCTTCTTTATCATGCTAAGAGGAGCAGGAAAAAGCAAAAAATTTCAGAATTGCACCTTGCAATGCGGAGAAATTACTGTTTGTGCATTTACAATATTCATTGATTTTTGCCATTGAAAAACGTCCAGAAATGATTGAAGCTACTGACTGAATGAAAGGAGCTGGCATCTCACTCTCTTTGAATCTTCTTTATCATGCTAAGAGGAGCAGGAAAAAGCAAAAAATTTCAGAATTGCACCTTGCAATGCGGAGAAATTACTGTTTGTGCATTTACAATATTCATTGATTTTTGCCATTGAAAAACATCCAGAAATGATTGAAGCTACTGACTGAATGAAAGGAGCTGGCATCTCACTCTCTTTGAATCTTCTTTATCATGCTAAGAGGAGCAGGAAAAAGCAAAAAATTTCAGAATTGCACCTTGCAATGCGGAGAAATTACTGTTTGTGCATTTACAATATTCATTGATTTTTGCCATTGAAAAACATCATGTTATTCATATACCAGAAATGTTTGAAGCTACTGACTGAATGAAAGGAGCTGACATCTCACTCTCTTTGAATCTTCTTTATCATGCTAAGAGGAGCAGGAAAAAGCAAAAAATTTCAGAATTGCACCTTGCAATGCGGAGAAATTACTGTTTGTGCATTTACAATATTCATTGATTTTTGCCATTGAAAAACATCATGTTATTCATATACCAGAAATGTTTGAAGCTACTGACTGAATGAAAGGAGCTGGCATCTCACTCTCTTTGAATCTTCTTTATCATGCTAAGAGGAGCAGGAAAAAGCAAAAAATTTCAGAATTGCACCTTGCAATGTGGAGAAATTACTGTTTGTGCATTTACAATATTCATTGATTTTTACCATTGAAAAACGTCCAGAAATGATTGAAGCTACTGACTGAATGAAAGTAGCTGGCATCTCACTCTCTTTGAATCTTCTTTATCATGCTAAGAGGAGCAGGAAAAAGCAAAAAATCTCAGACTTGCACCTTGCAATGCGGAGAAATTACTGTTTGTGCATTTACAATATTCATTGATTTTTGCCATTGAAAAACATCATGTTATTCATATACCAGAAATGTTTGAAGCTACTGACTGAATGAAAGGAGCTGGCATCTCACTCTCTTTGAATCTTCTTTATCATGCTAAGAGGAGCAGGAAAAAGCAAAAAATTTCAGAATTGCACCTTGCAATGCGGAGAAATTACTGTTTGTGCATTTACAATATTCATTGATTTTTGCCATTGAAAAACATCATGTTATTCATATACCAGAAATGTTTGAAGCTACTGACTGAATGAAAGGAGCTGGCATCTCACTCTCTTTGAATCTTCTTTATCATGCTAAGAGGAGCAGGAAAAAGCAAAAAATTTCAGAATTGCACCTTGCAATGCGGAGAAATTACTGTTTGTGCATTTACAATATTCATTGATTTTTGCCATTGAAAAACATCCAGAAATGATTGAAGCTACTGACTGAATGAAAGGAGCTGGCATCTCACTCTCTTTGAATCTTCTTTATCATGCTAAGAGGAGCAGGAAAAATCAAAAAATTTCAGAATTGCACCTTGCAATGCGGAGAAATTACTGTTTGTGCATTTACAATATTCATTGATTTTTGCCATTGAAAAACATGTTATTCATATACCAGAAATGTTTGAAGCTACTGACTGAATGAAAGGAGCTGGCACCTCACTCTCTTTGAATCTTCTTTATCATGCTAAGAGGAGCGGGAAAAAGCAAAAAATTTCAGAATTGCACCTTGCAATGCGGAGAAATTACTGTTTGTGCATTTACAATATTCATTGATTTTTGCCATTGAAAAACATCATGTTATTCATATACCAGAAATGTTTGAAGCTACTGACTGAATGAAAGGAGCTGGCATCTCACTCTCTTTGAATCTTCTTTATCATGCTAAGAGGAGCAGGAAAAAGCAAAAAATTTCAGAATTGCACCTTGCAATGTGGAGAAATTACTGTTTGTGCATTTACAATATTCATTGATTTTTACCATTGAAAAACGTCCAGAAATGATTGAAGCTACTGACTGAATGAAAGTAGCTGGCATCTCACTCTCTTTGAATCTTCTTTATCATGCTAAGAGGAGCAGGAAAAAGCAAAAAATCTCAGACTTGCACCTTGCAATGCGGAGAAATTACTGTTTGTGCATTTACAATATTCATTGATTTTTGCCATTGAAAAACATCATGTTATTCATATACCAGAAATGTTTGAAGCTACTGACTGAATGAAAGGAGCTGGCATCTCACTCTCTTTGAATCTTCTTTATCATGCTAAGAGGAGCAGGAAAAAGCAAAAAATTTCAGAATTGCACCTTGCAATGCGGAGAAATTACTGTTTGTGCATTTACAATATTCATTGATTTTTGCCATTGAAAAACATCATGTTATTCATATACCAGAAATGTTTGAAGCTACTGACTGAATGAAAGGAGCTGGCATCTCACTCTCTTTGAATCTTCTTTATCATGCTAAGAGGAGCAGGAAAAAGCAAAAAATTTCAGAATTGCACCTTGCAATGCGGAGAAATTACTGTTTGTGCATTTACAATATTCATTGATTTTTGCCATTGAAAAACATCCAGAAATAATTGAAGCTACTGACTGAATGAAAGGAGCTGGCATCTCACTCTCTTTGAATCTTCTTTATCATGCTAAGAGGAGCAGGAAAAATCAAAAAATTTCAGAATTGCACCTTGCAATGCGGAGAAATTACTGTTTGTGCATTTACAATATTCATTGATTTTTGCCATTGAAAAACATGTTATTCATATACCAGAAATGTTTGAAGCTACTGACTGAATGAAAGGAGCTGGCACCTCACTCTCTTTGAATCTTCTTTATCATGCTAAGAGGAGCGGGAAAAAGCAAAAAATTTCAGAATTGCACCTTGCAATGCGGAGAAATTACTGTTTGTGCATTTACAATATTCATTGATTTTTGCCATTGAAAAACGTCCAGAAATGATTGAAGGTACTGACTAAATGAAAGGAACTGGCATCTCACTTTCTTTGAATCTTCTTTATCATGCTAAGAGGAGCAGGAAAAAGCAAAAAATTTCAGAATTGCACCTTGCAATGCGGAGAAATTACTGTTTGTGCATTTACAATATTCATTGATTTTTGCCATTGAAAAACGTCCAGAAATGATTGAAGCTACTGACTGAATGAAAGGAGCTGGCATCTCACTCTCTTTGAATCTTCTTTATCATGCTAAGAGGAGCAGGAAAAAGCAAAAAATTTCAGAATTGCACTTTGCAATACGGAGAAATTACAGTTTGTGCATTTACAATATTCATTGATTTTTGCCATTGAAAAACATCCAGAAATGATTGAAGCTACTGACTGAATGAAAGGAGCTGGCATCTCACTCTCTTTGAATCTTCTTTATCATACTAAGAGGAGCAGGAAAAAGCAAAAAATTTCAGACTTGCACCTTGCAATGCGGAGAAATTACTGTTTGTGCATTTACAATATTCATTGATTTTTGCCATTGAAAAACATGTTATTCATATACCAGAAATGTTTGAAGCTACTGACTGAATGAAAGGAGCTGGCACCTCACTCTCTTTGAATCTTCTTTATCATGCTAAGAGGAGCGGGAAAAAGCAAAAAATTTCAGAATTGCACCTTGCAATGCGGAGAAATTACTGTTTGTGCATTTACAATATTCATTAATTTTTGCCATTGAAAAACGTCCAGAAATGATTGAAGCTACTGACTGAATGAAAGGAGCTGGCATCTCACTCTCTTTGAATCTTCTTTATCATGCTAAGAGGAGCAGGAAAAAGCAAAAAATTTCAGAATTGCACCTTGCAATGCGGAGAAATTACTGTTTGTGCATTTACAATATTCATTGATTTTTGCCATTGAAAAACGTCCAGAAATGATTGAAGCTTCTGACTGAATGAAAGGAGCTGGCATCTCACTCTCTTTGAATCTTCTTTATCATGCTAAGAGGAGCAGGAAAAAGCAAAAAATTTCAGAATTGCACCTTGCAATGTGGAGAAATTACAGTTTGTGCATTTACAATATTCATTGATTTTTGCCATTGAAAAACATCCAGAAATGATTGAAGCTACTGACTGAATGAAAGGAGCTGGCATCTCACTCTCTTTGAATCTTCTTTATCATGCTAAGAGGAGCAGGAAAAAGCAAAAAATTTCAGAATTGCACCTTGCAATGCGGAGAAATTACTGTTTGTGCATTTACAATATTCATTGATTTTTGCCATTGAAAAACATCATGTTATTCATATACCAGAAATGTTTGAAGCTACTGACTCAATGAAAGGAGCTGGCATCTCACTCTCTTTGAATCTTCTTTATCATGCTAAGAGGAGCAGGAAAAAGCAAAAAATTTCAGAATTGCACCTTGCAATGTGGAGAAATTACTGTTTGTGCATTTACAATATTCATTGATTTTTACCATTGAAAAACGTCCAGAAATGATTGAAGCTACTGACTGAATGAAAGTAGCTGGCATCTCACTCTCTTCGAATCTTCTTTATCATGCTAAGAGGAGCAGGAAAAAGCAAAAAATTTCAGACTTGCACCTTGCAATGCGGAGAAATTACTGTTTGTGCATTTACAATATTCATTGATTTTTGCCATTGAAAAACGTCCAGAAATGATTGAAGGTACTGACTGAATGAAAGGAGCTGGCATCTCACTCTCTTTGAATCTTCTTTATCATGCTAAGAGGAGCAGGAAAAAGCAAAAAATTTCAGAATTGCACCTTGCAATGCGGAGAAATTACTGTTTGTGCATTTACAATATTCATTGATTTTTGCCACTGAAAAACGTCCAGAAATGATTGAAGCTACTGACTGAATGAAAGGAGCTGGCATCTCACTCTCTTTGAATCTTCTTTATCATGCTAAGAGGAGCAGGAAAAAGCAAAAAATTTCAGAATTGCACCTTGCAATGCGGAGAAATTACAGTTTGTGCATTTACAATATTTATTGATTTTTGCCATTGAAAAACATCCAGAAATGATTGAAGCTACTGACTGAATGAAAGGAGCTGGCATCTCACTCTCTTTGAATCTTCTTTATCATGCTAAGAGGAGCAGGAAAAAGCAAAAAATTTCAGAATTGCACCTTGCAATGCGGAGAAATTACTGTTTGTGCATTTACAATATTCATTGATTTTTGCCATTGAAAAACATCATGTTATTCATATACCAGAAATGTTTGAAGCTACTGACTGAATGAAAGGAGCTGGCATCTCACTCTCTTTGAATCTTCTTTATCATGCTAAGAGGAGCAGGAAAAAGCAAAAAATTTCAGAATTGCACCTTGCAATGTGGAGAAATTACTGTTTGTGCATTTACAATATTCATTGATTTTTACCATTGAAAAACGTCCAGAAATGATTGAAGCTACTGACTGAATGAAAGTAGCTGGCATCTCACTCTCTTTGAATCTTCTTTATCATGCTAAGAGGAGCAGGAAAAAGCAAAAAATCTCAGACTTGCACCTTGCAATGCGGAGAAATTACTGTTTGTGCATTTACAATATTCATTGATTTTTGCCATTGAAAAACATCATGTTATTCATATACCAGAAATGTTTGAAGCTACTGACTGAATGAAAGGAGCTGGCATCTCACTCTCTTTGAATCTTCTTTATCATGCTAAGAGGAGCAGGAAAAAGCAAAAAATTTCAGAATTGCACCTTGCAATGCGGAGAAATTACTGTTTGTGCATTTACAATATTCATTGATTTTTGCCATTGAAAAACATCATGTTATTCATATACCAGAAATGTTTGAAGCTACTGACTGAATGAAAGGAGCTGGCATCTCACTCTCTTTGAATCTTCTTTATCATGCTAAGAGGAGCAGGAAAAAGCAAAAAATTTCAGAATTGCACCTTGCAATGCGGAGAAATTACTGTTTGTGCATTTACAATATTCATTGATTTTTGCCATTGAAAAACATCCAGAAATGATTGAAGCTACTGACTGAATGAAAGGAGCTGGCATCTCACTCTCTTTGAATCTTCTTTATCATGCTAAGAGGAGCAGGAAAAATCAAAAAATTTCAGAATTGCACCTTGCAATGCGGAGAAATTACTGTTTGTGCATTTACAATATTCATTGATTTTTGCCATTGAAAAACATGTTATTCATATACCAGAAATGTTTGAAGCTACTGACTGAATGAAAGGAGCTGGCACCTCACTCTCTTTGAATCTTCTTTATCATGCTAAGAGGAGCGGGAAAAAGCAAAAAATTTCAGAATTGCACCTTGCAATGCGGAGAAATTACTGTTTGTGCATTTACAATATTCATTGATTTTTGCCATTGAAAAACGTCCAGAAATGATTGAAGGTACTGACTAAATGAAAGGAGCTGGCATCTCACTCTCTTTGAATCTTCTTTATCATGCTAAGAGGAGCAGGAAAAAGCAAAAAATTTCAGAATTGCACCTTGCAATGCGGAGAAATTACTGTTTGTGCATTTACAATATTCATTGATTTTTGCCATTGAAAAACGTCCAGAAATGATTGAAGCTACTGACTGAATGAAAGGAGCTGGCATCTCACTCTCTTTGAATCTTCTTTATCATGCTAAGAGGAGCAGGAAAAAGCAAAAAATTTCAGAATTGCACTTTGCAATACGGAGAAATTACAGTTTGTGCATTTACAATATTCATTGATTTTTGCCATTGAAAAACATCCAGAAATGATTGAAGCTACTGACTGAATGAAAGGAGCTGGCATCTCACTCTCTTTGAATCTTCTTTATCATACTAAGAGGAGCAGGAAAAAGCAAAAAATTTCAGACTTGCACCTTGCAATGCGGAGAAATTACTGTTTGTGCATTTACAATATTCATTGATTTTTGCCATTGAAAAACATCATGTTATTCATATACCAGAAATGTGTGAAGCTACTGACTGAATGAAAGGAGCTGGCATCTCACTCTCTTTGAATCTTCTTTATCATGCTAAGAGGAGCAGGAAAAAGCAAAAAATTTCAGAATTGCACCTTGCAATGCGGAGAAATTACTGTTTGTGCATTTACAATATTCATTGATTTTTGCCATTGAAAAACGTCCAGAAATGATTGAAGCTACTGACTGAATGAAAGGAGCTGGCATCTCACTCTCTTTGAATCTTGTTTATCATGCTAAGAGGAGCAGGAAAAAGCAAAAAATTTCAGAATTGCACCTTGCAATGCGGAGAAATTACTGTTTGTGCATTTACAATATTCATTGATTTTTGCCATTGAAAAACGTCCAGAAATGATTGAAGCTACTGACTGAATGAAAGGAGCTGGCATCTCACTCTCTTTGAATCTTCTTTATCATGCTAAGAGGAGCAGGAAAAAGCAAAAAATTTCAGAATTGCACCTTGCAATGCGGAGAAATTACTGTTTGTGCATTTACAATATTCATTGATTTTTGCCATTGAAAAACATCATGTTATTCATATACCAGAAATGATTGAAGCTACTGACTGAATGAAAGGAGCTGGCATCTCACTCTCTTTGAATCTTCTTTATCATGCTAAGAGGAGCAGGAAAAAGTAAAAAATTTCAGAATTGCACCTTGCAATGCGGAGAAATTACTGTTTGTGCATTTATAATATTCAATGATTTTTGCCATTGAAAAACGTCCAGAAATGATTGAAGCTACTGACTGAACGAAAGGAGCTGGCATCTCACTCTCTTTGAATCTTCTTTATCATGCTAAGAGGAGCAGGAAAAAGCAAAAAATTTCAGAATTGCACCTTGCAATGCGGAGAAATTACTGTTTGTGCATTTACAATATTCATTGATTTTTGCCATTGAAAAACGTCCAGAAATGATTGAAGCTACTGACTGAATGAAAGGAGCTGGCATCTCACTCTCTTTGAATCTTCTTTATCATGCTAAGAGGAGCAGGAAAAAGCAAAAAATTTCAGAATTGCACCTTGCAATGCGGAGAAATTACTGTTTGTGCATTTACAATATTCATTGATTTTTGCCATTGAAAAACATCATGTTATTCATATACCAGAAATGTTTGAAGCTACTGACTGAATGAAAGGAGCTGACATCTCACTCTCTTTGAATCTTCTTTATCATGCTAAGAGGAGCAGGAAAAAGCAAAAAATTTCAGAATTGCACCTTGCAATGCGGAGAAATTACTGTTTGTGCATTTACAATATTCATTGATTTTTGCCATTGAAAAACGTCCAGAAATGATTGAAGCTACTGACTGAATGAAAGGAGCTGGCATCTCACTCTCTTTGAATCTTCTTTATCATGCTAAGAGGAGCAGGAAAAAGCAAAAAATTTCAGAATTGCACCTTGCAATGCGGAGAAATTACTGTTTGTGCATTTACAATATTCATTGATTTTTGCCATTGAAAAACATCATGTTATTCATATACCAGAAATGTTTGAAGCTACTGACTGAATGAAAGGAGCTGGCATCTCACTCTCTTTGAATCTTCTTTATCATGCTAAGAGGAGCAGGAAAAAGCAAAAAATTTCAGAATTGCACCTTGCAATGTGGAGAAATTACTGTTTGTGCATTTACAATATTCATTGATTTTTGCCATTGAAAAACATCATGTTATTCATATACCAGAAATGTTTGAAGCTACTGACTGAATGAAAGGAGCTGGCATCTCACTCTCTTTGAATCTTCTTTATCATGCTAAGAGGAGCAGGAAAAAGCAAAAAATTTCAGAATTGCACCTTGCAATGTGGAGAAATTACTGTTTGTGCATTTACAATATTCATTGATTTTTACCATTGAAAAACGTCCAGAAATGATTGAAGCTACTGACTGAATGAAAGTAGCTGGCATCTCACTCTCTTTGAATCTTCTTTATCATGCTAAGAGGAGCAGGAAAAAGCAAAAAATTTCAGACTTGCACCTTGCAATGCGGAGAAATTACTGTTTGTGCATTTACAATATTCATTGATTTTTGCCATTGAAAAACATCATGTTATTCATATACCAGAAATGTTTGAAGCTACTGACTGAATGAAAGGAGCTGGCATCTCACTCTCTTTGAATCTTCTTTATCATGCTAAGAGGAGCAGGAAAAAGCAAAAAATTTCAGAATTGCACCTTGCAATGCGGAGAAATTACTGTTTGTGCATTTACAATATTCATTGATTTTTGCCATTGAAAAACATCATGTTATTCATATACCAGAAATGATTGAAGCTACTGACTGAATGAAAGGAGCTGGCATCTCACTCTCTTTGAATCTTCTTTATCATGCTAAGAGGAGCAGGAAAAAGTAAAAAATTTCAGAATTGCACCTTGCAATGCGGAGAAATTACTGTTTGTGCATTTATAATGTTCAATGATTTTTGCCATTGAAAAACGTCCAGAAATGATTGAAGCTACTGACTGAACGAAAGGAGCTGGCATCTCACTCTCTTTGAATCTTCTTTATCATGCTAAGAGGAGCAGGAAAAAGCAAAAAATTTCAGAATTGCACCTTGCAATGCGGAGAAATTACTGTTTGTGCATTTACAATATTCATTGATTTTTGCCATTGAAAAACATCCAGAAATGATTGAAGCTACTGACTGAATGAAAGGAGCTGGCATCTCACTCTCTTTGAATCTTCTTTATCATGCTAAGAGGAGCAGGAAAAAGCAAAAAATTTCAGAATTGCACCTTGCAATGCGGAGAAATTACTGTTTGTGCATTTACAATATTCATTGATTTTTGCCATTGAAAAACATCATGTTATTCATATACCAGAAATGTTTGAAGCTACTGACTGAATGAAAGGAGCTGACATCTCACTCTCTTTGAATCTTCTTTATCATGCTAAGAGGAGCAGGAAAAAGCAAAAAATTTCAGAATTGCACCTTGCAATGCGGAGAAATTACTGTTTGTGCATTTACAATATTCATTGATTTTTGCCATTGAAAAACGTCCAGAAATGATTGAAGCTACTGACTGAATGAAAGGAGCTGGCATCTCACTCTCTTTGAATCTTCTTTATCATGCTAAGAGGAGCAGGAAAAAGCAAAAAATTTCAGAATTGCACCTTGCAATGCGGAGAAATTACTGTTTGTGCATTTACAATATTCATTGATTTTTGCCATTGAAAAACATCCAGAAATGATTGAAGCTACTGACTGAATGAAAGGAGCTGGCATCTCACTCTCTTTGAATCTTCTTTATCATGCTAAGAGGAGCAGGAAAAAGCAAAAAATTTCAGAATTGCACCTTGCAATGCGGAGAAATTACTGTTTGTGCATTTACAATATTCATTGATTTTTGCCATTGAAAAACATCATGTTATTCATATACCAGAAATGTTTGAAGCTACTGACTGAATGAAAGGAGCTGACATCTCACTCTCTTTGAATCTTCTTTATCATGCTAAGAGGAGCAGGAAAAAGCAAAAAATTTCAGAATTGCACCTTGCAATGCGGAGAAATTACTGTTTGTGCATTTACAATATTCATTGATTTTTGCCATTGAAAAACGTCCAGAAATGATTGAAGCTACTGACTGAATGAAAGGAGCTGGCATCTCACTCTCTTTGAATCTTCTTTATCATGCTAAGAGGAGCAGGAAAAAGCAAAAAATTTCAGAATTGCACCTTGCAATGCGGAGAAATTACTGTTTGTGCATTTACAATATTCATTGATTTTTGCCATTGAAAAACATGTTATTCATATACCAGAAATGTTTGAAGCTACTGACTGAATGAAAGGAGCTGGCACCTCACTCTCTTTGAATCTTCTTTATCATGCTAAGAGGAGCGGGAAAAAGCAAAAAATTTCAGAATTGCACCTTGCAATGCGGAGAAATTAGTTTGTGCATTTACAATATTCATTGATTTTTGCCATTGAAAAACGTCCAGAAATGATTGAAGGTACTGACTGAATGAAAGGAGCTGGCATCTCACTCTCTTTGAATCTTCTTTATCATGCTAAGAGGAGCAGGAAAAAGCAAAAAATTTCAGAATTGCACCTTGCAATGCGGAGAAATTACTGTTTGTGCATTTACAATATTCATTGGTTTTTGCCATTGAAAAACGTCCAGAAATGATTGAAGCTACTGACTGAACGAAAGGAGCTGGCATCTCACTCTCTTTGAATCTTCTTTATCATGCTAAGAGGAGCAGGAAAAAGCAAAAAATTTCAGAATTGCACCTTGCAATGCGGAGAAATTACTGTTTGTGCATTTACAATATTCATTGATTTTTGCCATTGAAAAACATCATGTTATTCATATACCAGAAATGTTTGAAGCTACTGACTGAATGAAAGGAGCTGACATCTCACTCTCTTTGAATCTTCTTTATCATGCTAAGAGGAGCAGGAAAAAGCAAAAAATTTCAGAATTGCACCTTGCAATGCGGAGAAATTACTGTTTGTGCATTTACAATATTCATTGATTTTTGCCATTGAAAAACGTCCAGAAATGATTGAAGCTACTGACTGAATGAAAGGAGCTGGCATCTCACTCTCTTTGAATCTTCTTTATCATGCTAAGAGGAGCAGGAAAAAGCAAAAAATTTCAGAATTGCACCTTGCAATGCGGAGAAATTACTGTTTGTGCATTTACAATATTCATTGATTTTTGCCATTGAAAAACATGTTATTCATATACCAGAAATGTTTGAAGCTACTGACTGAATGAAAGGAGCTGGCACCTCACTCTCTTTGAATCTTCTTTATCATGCTAAGAGGAGCGGGAAAAAGCAAAAAATTTCAGAATTGCACCTTGCAATGCGGAGAAATTACTGTTTGTGCATTTACAATATTCATTGATTTTTGCCATTGAAAAACGTCCAGAAATGATTGAAGGTACTGACTGAATGAAAGGAGCTGGCATCTCACTCTCTTTGAATCTTCTTTATCATGCTAAGAGGAGCAGGAAAAAGCAAAAAATTTCAGAATTGCACCTTGCAATGCGGAGAAATTACTGTTTGTGCATTTACAATATTCATTGGTTTTTGCCATTGAAAAACGTCCAGAAATGATTGAAGCTACTGACTGAATGAAAGGAGCTGGCATCTCACTCTCTTTGAATCTTCTTTATCATGCTAAGAGGAGCAGGAAAAAGCAAAAAATTTCAGAATTGCACCTTGCAATGCGGAGAAATTACAGTTTGTGCATTTACAATATTCATTGATTTTTGCCATTGAAAAACATCATGTTATTCATATACCAGAAATGTTTGAAGCTACTGACTGAATGAAAGGAGCTGACATCTCACTCTCTTTGAATCTTCTTTATCATGCTAAGAGGAGCAGGAAAAAGCAAAAAATTTCAGAATTGCACCTTGCAATGCGGAGAAATTACTGTTTGTGCATTTACAATATTCATTGATTTTTGCCATTGAAAAACGTCCAGAAATGATTGAAGCTACTGACTGAATGAAAGGAGCTGGCATCTCACTCTCTTTGAATCTTCTTTATCATGCTAAGAGGAGCAGGAAAAAGCAAAAAATTTCAGAATTGCACCTTGCAATGCGGAGAAATTACTGTTTGTGCATTTACAATATTCATTGATTTTTGCCATTGAAAAACATGTTATTCATATACCAGAAATGTTTGAAGCTACTGACTGAATGAAAGGAGCTGGCACCTCACTCTCTTTGAATCTTCTTTATCATGCTAAGAGGAGCGGGAAAAAGCAAAAAATTTCAGAATTGCACCTTGCAATGCGGAGAAATTACTGTTTGTGCATTTACAATATTCATTGATTTTTGCCATTGAAAAACGTCCAGAAATGATTGAAGGTACTGACTGAATGAAAGGAGCTGGCATCTCACTCTCTTTGAATCTTCTTTATCATGCTAAGAGGAGCAGGAAAAAGCAAAAAATTTCAGAATTGCACCTTGCAATGCGGAGAAATTACTGTTTGTGCATTTACAATATTCATTGGTTTTTGCCATTGAAAAACGTCCAGAAATGATTGAAGCTACTGACTGAATGAAAGGAGCTGGCATCTCACTCTCTTTGAATCTTCTTTATCATGCTAAGAGGAGCAGGAAAAAGCAAAAAATTTCAGAATTGCACCTTGCAATGCGGAGAAATTACAGTTTGTGCATTTACAATATTCATTGATTTTTGCCATTGAAAAACATCCAGAAATGATTGAAGCTACTGACTGAATGAAAGGAGCTGGCATCTCACTCTCTTTGAATCTTCTTTATCATGCTAAGAGGAGCAGGAAAAAGCAAAAAATTTCAGAATTGCACCTTGCAATGCGGAGAAATTACTGTTTGTGCATTTACAATATTCATTGATTTTTGCCATTGAAAAACATCATGTTATTCATATACCAGAAATGTTTGAAGCTACTGACTGAATGAAAGGAGCTGGCATCTCACTCTCTTTGAATCTTCTTTATCATGCTAAGAGGAGCAGGAAAAAGCAAAAAATTTCAGAATTGCACCTTGCAATGTGGAGAAATTACTGTTTGTGCATTTACAATATTCATTGATTTTTACCATTGAAAAACGTCCAGAAATGATTGAAGCTACTGACTGAATGAAAGTAGCTGGCATCTCACTCTCTTTGAATCTTCTTTATCATGCTAAGAGGAGCAGGAAAAAGCAAAAAATTTCAGACTTGCACCTTGCAATGCGGAGAAATTACTGTTTGTGCATTTACAATATTCATTGATTTTTCCATTGAAAAACATCATGTTATTCATATACCAGAAATGTTTGAAGCTACTGACTGAATGAAAGGAGCTGGCATCTCACTCTCTTTGAATCTTCTTTATCATGCTAAGAGGAGCAGGAAAAAGCAAAAAATTTCAGAATTGCACCTTGCAATGCGGAGAAATTACTGTTTGTGCATTTACAATATTCATTGATTTTTGCCATTGAAAAACATCATGTTATTCATATACCAGAAATGTTTGAAGCTACTGACTGAATGAAAGGAGCTGGCATCTCACTCTCTTTGAATCTTCTTTATCATGCTAAGAGGAGCAGGAAAAAGCAAAAAATTTCAGAATTGCACCTTGCAATGCGGAGAAATTACTGTTTGTGCATTTACAATATTCATTGATTTTTGCCATTGAAAAACATCCAGAAATGATTGAAGCTACTGACTGAATGAAAGGAGCTGGCATCTCACTCTCTTTGAATCTTCTTTATCATGCTAAGAGGAGCAGGAAAAATCAAAAAATTTCAGAATTGCACCTTGCAATGCGGAGAAATTACTGTTTGTGCATTTACAATATTCATTGATTTTTGCCATTGAAAAACATGTTATTCATATACCAGAAATGTTTGAAGCTACTGACTGAATGAAAGGAGCTGGCACCTCACTCTCTTTGAATCTTCTTTATCATGCTAAGAGGAGCGGGAAAAAGCAAAAAATTTCAGAATTGCACCTTGCAATGCGGAGAAATTACTGTTTGTGCATTTACAATATTCATTGATTTTTGCCATTGAAAAACGTCCAGAAATGATTGAAGGTACTGACTAAATGAAAGGAGCTGGCATCTCACTCTCTTTGAATCTTCTTTATCATGCTAAGAGGAGCAGGAAAAAGCAAAAAATTTCAGAATTGCACCTTGCAATGCGGAGAAATTACTGTTTGTGCATTTACAATATTCATTGATTTTTGCCATTGAAAAACGTCCAGAAATGATTGAAGCTACTGACTGAATGAAAGGAGCTGGCATCTCACTCTCTTTGAATCTTCTTTATCATGCTAAGAGGAGCAGGAAAAAGCAAAAAATTTCAGAATTGCACTTTGCAATACGGAGAAATTACAGTTTGTGCATTTACAATATTCATTGATTTTTGCCATTGAAAAACATCCAGAAATGATTGAAGCTACTGACTGAATGAAAGGAGCTGGCATCTCACTCTCTTTGAATCTTCTTTATCATACTAAGAGGAGCAGGAAAAAGCAAAAAATTTCAGACTTGCACCTTGCAATGCGGAGAAATTACTGTTTGTGCATTTACAATATTCATTGATTTTTGCCATTGAAAAACATCATGTTATTCATATACCAGAAATGTGTGAAGCTACTGACTGAATGAAAGGAGCTGGCATCTCACTCTCTTTGAATCTTCTTTATCATGCTAAGAGGAGCAGGAAAAAGCAAAAAATTTCAGAATTGCACCTTGCAATGCGGAGAAATTACTGTTTGTGCATTTACAATATTCATTGATTTTTGCCATTGAAAAACGTCCAGAAATGATTGAAGCTACTGACTGAATGAAAGGAGCTGGCATCTCACTCTCTTTGAATCTTGTTTATCATGCTAAGAGGAGCAGGAAAAAGCAAAAAATTTCAGAATTGCACCTTGCAATGCGGAGAAATTACTGTTTGTGCATTTACAATATTCATTGATTTTTGCCATTGAAAAACGTCCAGAAATGATTGAAGCTACTGACTGAATGAAAGGAGCTGGCATCTCACTCTCTTTGAATCTTCTTTATCATGCTAAGAGGAGCAGGAAAAAGCAAAAAATTTCAGAATTGCACCTTGCAATGCGGAGAAATTACTGTTTGTGCATTTACAATATTCATTGATTTTTGCCATTGAAAAACATCATGTTATTCATATACCAGAAATGATTGAAGCTACTGACTGAATGAAAGGAGCTGGCATCTCACTCTCTTTGAATCTTCTTTATCATGCTAAGAGGAGCAGGAAAAAGTAAAAAATTTCAGAATTGCACCTTGCAATGCGGAGAAATTACTGTTTGTGCATTTATAATATTCAATGATTTTTGCCATTGAAAAACGTCCAGAAATGATTGAAGCTACTGACTGAACGAAAGGAGCTGGCATCTCACTCTCTTTGAATCTTCTTTATCATGCTAAGAGGAGCAGGAAAAAGCAAAAAATTTCAGAATTGCACCTTGCAATGCGGAGAAATTACTGTTTGTGCATTTACAATATTCATTGATTTTTGCCATTGAAAAACGTCCAGAAATGATTGAAGCTACTGACTGAATGAAAGGAGCTGGCATCTCACTCTCTTTGAATCTTCTTTATCATGCTAAGAGGAGCAGGAAAAAGCAAAAAATTTCAGAATTGCACCTTGCAATGCGGAGAAATTACTGTTTGTGCATTTACAATATTCATTGATTTTTGCCATTGAAAAACATCATGTTATTCATATACCAGAAATGTTTGAAGCTACTGACTGAATGAAAGGAGCTGACATCTCACTCTCTTTGAATCTTCTTTATCATGCTAAGAGGAGCAGGAAAAAGCAAAAAATTTCAGAATTGCACCTTGCAATGCGGAGAAATTACTGTTTGTGCATTTACAATATTCATTGATTTTTGCCATTGAAAAACGTCCAGAAATGATTGAAGCTACTGACTGAATGAAAGGAGCTGGCATCTCACTCTCTTTGAATCTTCTTTATCATGCTAAGAGGAGCAGGAAAAAGCAAAAAATTTCAGAATTGCACCTTGCAATGCGGAGAAATTACTGTTTGTGCATTTACAATATTCATTGATTTTTGCCATTGAAAAACATCATGTTATTCATATACCAGAAATGTTTGAAGCTACTGACTGAATGAAAGGAGCTGGCATCTCACTCTCTTTGAATCTTCTTTATCATGCTAAGAGGAGCAGGAAAAAGCAAAAAATTTCAGAATTGCACCTTGCAATGTGGAGAAATTACTGTTTGTGCATTTACAATATTCATTGATTTTTGCCATTGAAAAACATCATGTTATTCATATACCAGAAATGTTTGAAGCTACTGACTGAATGAAAGGAGCTGGCATCTCACTCTCTTTGAATCTTCTTTATCATGCTAAGAGGAGCAGGAAAAAGCAAAAAATTTCAGAATTGCACCTTGCAATGTGGAGAAATTACTGTTTGTGCATTTACAATATTCATTGATTTTTACCATTGAAAAACGTCCAGAAATGATTGAAGCTACTGACTGAATGAAAGTAGCTGGCATCTCACTCTCTTTGAATCTTCTTTATCATGCTAAGAGGAGCAGGAAAAAGCAAAAAATTTCAGACTTGCACCTTGCAATGCGGAGAAATTACTGTTTGTGCATTTACAATATTCATTGATTTTTGCCATTGAAAAACATCATGTTATTCATATACCAGAAATGTTTGAAGCTACTGACTGAATGAAAGGAGCTGGCATCTCACTCTCTTTGAATCTTCTTTATCATGCTAAGAGGAGCAGGAAAAAGCAAAAAATTTCAGAATTGCACCTTGCAATGCGGAGAAATTACTGTTTGTGCATTTACAATATTCATTGATTTTTGCCATTGAAAAACATCATGTTATTCATATACCAGAAATGATTGAAGCTACTGACTGAATGAAAGGAGCTGGCATCTCACTCTCTTTGAATCTTCTTTATCATGCTAAGAGGAGCAGGAAAAAGTAAAAAATTTCAGAATTGCACCTTGCAATGCGGAGAAATTACTGTTTGTGCATTTATAATATTCAATGATTTTTGCCATTGAAAAACGTCCAGAAATGATTGAAGCTACTGACTGAACGAAAGGAGCTGGCATCTCACTCTCTTTGAATCTTCTTTATCATGCTAAGAGGAGCAGGAAAAAGCAAAAAATTTCAGAATTGCACCTTGCAATGCGGAGAAATTACTGTTTGTGCATTTACAATATTCATTGATTTTTGCCATTGAAAAACATCCAGAAATGATTGAAGCTACTGACTGAATGAAAGGAGCTGGCATCTCACTCTCTTTGAATCTTCTTTATCATGCTAAGAGGAGCAGGAAAAAGCAAAAAATTTCAGAATTGCACCTTGCAATGCGGAGAAATTACTGTTTGTGCATTTACAATATTCATTGATTTTTGCCATTGAAAAACATCATGTTATTCATATACCAGAAATGTTTGAAGCTACTGACTGAATGAAAGGAGCTGACATCTCACTCTCTTTGAATCTTCTTTATCATGCTAAGAGGAGCAGGAAAAAGCAAAAAATTTCAGAATTGCACCTTGCAATGCGGAGAAATTACTGTTTGTGCATTTACAATATTCATTGATTTTTGCCATTGAAAAACGTCCAGAAATGATTGAAGCTACTGACTGAATGAAAGGAGCTGGCATCTCACTCTCTTTGAATCTTCTTTATCATGCTAAGAGGAGCAGGAAAAAGCAAAAAATTTCAGAATTGCACCTTGCAATGCGGAGAAATTACTGTTTGTGCATTTACAATATTCATTGATTTTTGCCATTGAAAAACATCCAGAAATGATTGAAGCTACTGACTGAATGAAAGGAGCTGGCATCTCACTCTCTTTGAATCTTCTTTATCATGCTAAGAGGAGCAGGAAAAAGCAAAAAATTTCAGAATTGCACCTTGCAATGCGGAGAAATTACTGTTTGTGCATTTACAATATTCATTGATTTTTGCCATTGAAAAACATCATGTTATTCATATACCAGAAATGTTTGAAGCTACTGACTGAATGAAAGGAGCTGACATCTCACTCTCTTTGAATCTTCTTTATCATGCTAAGAGGAGCAGGAAAAAGCAAAAAATTTCAGAATTGCACCTTGCAATGCGGAGAAATTACTGTTTGTGCATTTACAATATTCATTGATTTTTGCCATTGAAAAACGTCCAGAAATGATTGAAGCTACTGACTGAATGAAAGGAGCTGGCATCTCACTCTCTTTGAATCTTCTTTATCATGCTAAGAGGAGCAGGAAAAAGCAAAAAATTTCAGAATTGCACCTTGCAATGCGGAGAAATTACTGTTTGTGCATTTACAATATTCATTGATTTTTGCCATTGAAAAACATGTTATTCATATACCAGAAATGTTTGAAGCTACTGACTGAATGAAAGGAGCTGGCACCTCACTCTCTTTGAATCTTCTTTATCATGCTAAGAGGAGCGGGAAAAAGCAAAAAATTTCAGAATTGCACCTTGCAATGCGGAGAAATTAGTTTGTGCATTTACAATATTCATTGATTTTTGCCATTGAAAAACGTCCAGAAATGATTGAAGGTACTGACTGAATGAAAGGAGCTGGCATCTCACTCTCTTTGAATCTTCTTTATCATGCTAAGAGGAGCAGGAAAAAGCAAAAAATTTCAGAATTGCACCTTGCAATGCGGAGAAATTACTGTTTGTGCATTTACAATATTCATTGGTTTTTGCCATTGAAAAACGTCCAGAAATGATTGAAGCTACTGACTGAACGAAAGGAGCTGGCATCTCACTCTCTTTGAATCTTCTTTATCATGCTAAGAGGAGCAGGAAAAAGCAAAAAATTTCAGAATTGCACCTTGCAATGCGGAGAAATTACTGTTTGTGCATTTACAATATTCATTGATTTTTGCCATTGAAAAACATCATGTTATTCATATACCAGAAATGTTTGAAGCTACTGACTGAATGAAAGGAGCTGACATCTCACTCTCTTTGAATCTTCTTTATCATGCTAAGAGGAGCAGGAAAAAGCAAAAAATTTCAGAATTGCACCTTGCAATGCGGAGAAATTACTGTTTGTGCATTTACAATATTCATTGATTTTTGCCATTGAAAAACGTCCAGAAATGATTGAAGCTACTGACTGAATGAAAGGAGCTGGCATCTCACTCTCTTTGAATCTTCTTTATCATGCTAAGAGGAGCAGGAAAAAGCAAAAAATTTCAGAATTGCACCTTGCAATGCGGAGAAATTACTGTTTGTGCATTTACAATATTCATTGATTTTTGCCATTGAAAAACATGTTATTCATATACCAGAAATGTTTGAAGCTACTGACTGAATGAAAGGAGCTGGCACCTCACTCTCTTTGAATCTTCTTTATCATGCTAAGAGGAGCGGGAAAAAGCAAAAAATTTCAGAATTGCACCTTGCAATGCGGAGAAATTACTGTTTGTGCATTTACAATATTCATTGATTTTTGCCATTGAAAAACGTCCAGAAATGATTGAAGGTACTGACTGAATGAAAGGAGCTGGCATCTCACTCTCTTTGAATCTTCTTTATCATGCTAAGAGGAGCAGGAAAAAGCAAAAAATTTCAGAATTGCACCTTGCAATGCGGAGAAATTACTGTTTGTGCATTTACAATATTCATTGGTTTTTGCCATTGAAAAACGTCCAGAAATGATTGAAGCTACTGACTGAATGAAAGGAGCTGGCATCTCACTCTCTTTGAATCTTCTTTATCATGCTAAGAGGAGCAGGAAAAAGCAAAAAATTTCAGAATTGCACCTTGCAATGCGGAGAAATTACAGTTTGTGCATTTACAATATTCATTGATTTTTGCCATTGAAAAACATCCAGAAATGATTGAAGCTACTGACTGAATGAAAGGAGCTGGCATCTCACTCTCTTTGAATCTTCTTTATCATGCTAAGAGGAGCAGGAAAAAGCAAAAAATTTCAGAATTGCACCTTGCAATGCGGAGAAATTACTGTTTGTGCATTTACAATATTCATTGATTTTTGCCATTGAAAAACATCATGTTATTCATATACCAGAAATGTTTGAAGCTACTGACTGAATGAAAGGAGCTGGCATCTCACTCTCTTTGAATCTTCTTTATCATGCTAAGAGGAGCAGGAAAAAGCAAAAAATTTCAGAATTGCACCTTGCAATGTGGAGAAATTACTGTTTGTGCATTTACAATATTCATTGATTTTTACCATTGAAAAACGTCCAGAAATGATTGAAGCTACTGACTGAATGAAAGTAGCTGGCATCTCACTCTCTTTGAATCTTCTTTATCATGCTAAGAGGAGCAGGAAAAAGCAAAAAATTTCAGACTTGCACCTTGCAATGCGGAGAAATTACTGTTTGTGCATTTACAATATTCATTGATTTTTGCCATTGAAAAACATCATGTTATTCATATACCAGAAATGTTTGAAGCTACTGACTGAATGAAAGGAGCTGGCATCTCACTCTCTTTGAATCTTCTTTATCATGCTAAGAGGAGCAGGAAAAAGCAAAAAATTTCAGAATTGCACCTTGCAATGCGGAGAAATTACTGTTTGTGCATTTACAATATTCATTGATTTTTGCCATTGAAAAACATCATGTTATTCATATACCAGAAATGTTTGAAGCTACTGACTGAATGAAAGGAGCTGGCATCTCACTCTCTTTGAATCTTCTTTATCATGCTAAGAGGAGCAGGAAAAAGCAAAAAATTTCAGAATTGCACCTTGCAATGTGGAGAAATTACTGTTTGTGCATTTACAATATTCATTGATTTTTACCATTGAAAAACGTCCAGAAATGATTGAAGCTACTGACTGAATGAAAGTAGCTGGCATCTCACTCTCTTTGAATCTTCTTTATCATGCTAAGAGGAGCAGGAAAAAGCAAAAAAATTTCAGACTTGCACCTTGCAATGCGGAGAAATTACTGTTTGTGCATTTACAATATTCATTGATTTTTGCCATTGAAAAACATCATGTTATTCATATACCAGAAATGTTTGAAGCTACTGACTGAATGAAAGGAGCTGGCATCTCACTCTCTTTGAATCTTCTTTATCATGCTAAGAGGAGCAGGAAAAAGCAAAAAATTTCAGAATTGCACCTTGCAATGCGGAGAAATTACTGTTTGTGCATTTACAATATTCATTGATTTTTGCCATTGAAAAACATCATGTTATTCATATACCAGAAATGTTTGAAGCTACTGACTGAATGAAAGGAGCTGACATCTCACTCTCTTTGAATCTTCTTTATCATGCTAAGAGGAGCAGGAAAAAGCAAAAAATTTCAGAATTGCACCTTGCAATGCGGAGAAATTACTGTTTGTGCATTTACAATATTCATTGATTTTTGCCATTGAAAAACATCCAGAAATGATTGAAGCTACTGACTGAATGAAAGGAGCTGGCATCTCACTCTCTTTGAATCTTCTTTATCATGCTAAGAGGAGCAGGAAAAAGCAAAAAATTTCAGAATTGCACCTTGCAATGCGGAGAAATTACTGTTTGTGCATTTACAATATTCATTGATTTTTGCCATTGAAAAACATCATGTTATTCATATACCAGAAATGTTTGAAGCTACTGACTGAATGAAAGGAGCTGGCATCTCACTCTCTTTGAATCTTCTTTATCATGCTAAGAGGAGCAGGAAAAAGCAAAAAATTTCAGAATTGCACCTTGCAATGCGGAGAAATTACTGTTTGTGCATTTACAATATTCATTGATTTTTGCCATTGAAAAACATCATGTTATTCATATACCAGAAATGTTTGAAGCTACTGACTGAATGAAAGGAGCTGGCATCTCACTCTCTTTGAATCTTCTTTATCATGCTAAGAGGAGCAGGAAAAAGCAAAAAATTTCAGAATTGCACCTTGCAATGTGGAGAAATTACTGTTTGTGCATTTACAATATTCATTGATTTTTACCATTGAAAAACGACCAGAAATGATTGAAGCTACTGACTGAATGAAAGTAACTGGCATCTCACTCTCTTTGAATCTTCTTTATCATGCTAAGAGGAGCAGGAAAAAGCAAAAAATTTCAGACTTGCACCTTGCAATGCGGAGAAATTACTGTTTGTGCATTTACAATATTCATTGATTTTTGCCATTGAAAAACATCATGTTATTCATATACCAGAAATGTTTGAAGCTACTGACTGAATGAAAGGAGCTGGCATCTCACTCTCTTTGAATCTTCTTTATCATGCTAAGAGGAGCAGGAAAAAGCAAAAAATTTCAGAATTGCACCTTGCAATGCGGAGAAATTACTGTTTGTGCATTTACAATATTCATTGATTTTTGCCATTGAAAAACGTCCAGAAATGATTGAAGCTACTGACTGAATGAAAGGAGCTGGCATCTCACTCTCTTGGAATCTTCTTTATCATGCTAAGAGGAGCAGGAAAAAGCAAAAAATTTCAGAATTGCACCTTGCAATGCGGAGAAATTACTGTTTGTGCATTTACAATATTCATTGATTTTTGCCATTGAAAAACGTCCAGAAATGATTGAAGCTACTGACTGAATGAAAGGAGCTGGCATCTCACTCTCGTTGAATCTTCTTTATCATGCTAAGAGGAGCAGGAAAAATCAAAAAATTTCAGAATTGCACCTTGCAATGCGGAGAAATTACTGTTTGTGCATTTACAATATTCATTGATTTTTGCCATTGAAAAACATGTTATTCATATACCAGAAATGTTTGAAGCTACTGACTGAATGAAAGGAGCTGGCACCTCACTCTCTTTGAATCTTCTTTATCATGCTAAGAGGAGCGGGAAAAAGCAAAAAATTTCAGAATTGCACCTTGCAATGCGGAGAAATTACTGTTTGTGCATTTACAATATTCATTGATTTTTGCCATTGAAAAACGTCCAGAAATGATTGAAGGTACTGACTGAATGAAAGGAGCTGGCATCTCACTCTCTTTGAATCTTCTTTATCATGCTAAGAGGAGCAGGAAAAAGCAAAAAATTTCAGAATTGCACCTTGCAATGCGGAGAAATTACTGTTTGTGCATTTACAATATTCATTGATTTTTGCCACTGAAAAACGTCCAGAAATGATTGAAGCTACTGACTGAATGAAAGGAGCTGGCATCTCACTCTCTTTGAATCTTCTTTATCATGCTAATAGGAGCAGGAAAAAGCAAAAAATTTCAGAATTGCACCTTGCAATGTGGAGAAATTACTGTTTGTGCATTTACAATATTCATTGATTTTTACCATTGAAAAACGTCCAGAAATGATTGAAGCTACTGACTGAATGAAAGTAGCTGGCATCTCACTCTCTTTGAATCTTCTTTATCATGCTAAGAGGAGCAGGAAAAAGCAAAAAATTTCAGACTTGCACCTTGCAATGCGGAGAAATTACTGTTTGTGCATTTACAATATTCATTGATTTTTGCCATTGAAAAACATCGTTATTCATATACCAGAAATGTTTGAAGCTACTGACTGAATGAAAGGAGCTGGCATCTCACTCTCTTTGAATCTTCTTTATCATGCTAAGAGGAGCAGGAAAAAGCAAAAAATTTCAGAATTGCACCTTGCAATGCGGAGAAATTACTGTTTGTGCATTTACAATATTCATTGATTTTTGCCATTGAAAAACATCATGTTATTCATATACCAGAAATGTTTGAAGCTACTGACTGAATGAAAGGAGCTGGCATCTCACTCTCTTTGAATCTTCTTAATCATGCTAAGAGGAGCAGGAAAAAGCAAAAAATTTCAGAATTGCACCTTGCAATGCGGAGAAATTACTCTTTGTGCTTTTACAATATTCATTGATTTTTGCCATTGAAAAACGTCCAGAAATGATTGAAGCTACTGACTGAATGAAAGGAGCTGGCATCTCACTCTCTTTGAATCTTCTTTATCATGCTAAGAGGAGCAGGAAAAATCAAAAAATTTCAGAATTGCACCTTGCAATGCGGAGAAATTACTGTTTGTGCATTTACAATATTCATTGATTTTTGCCATTGAAAAACATGTTATTCATATACCAGAAATGTTTGAAGCTACTGACTGAATGAAAGGAGCTGGCACCTCACTCTCTTTGAATCTTCTTTATCATGCTAAGAGGAGCGGGAAAAAGCAAAAAATTTCAGAATTGCACCTTGCAATGCGGAGAAATTACTGTTTGTGCATTTACAATATTCATTGATTTTTGCCATTGAAAAACGTCCAGAAATGATTGAAGCTACTGACTGAATGAAAGGAGCTGGCATCTCACTCTCTTTGAATCTTCTTTATCATGCTAAGAGGAGCAGGAAAAAGCAAAAAATTTCAGAATTGCACCTTGCAATGCGGAGAAATTACTGTTTGTGCATTTACAATATTCATTGATTTTTGCCATTGAAAAACGTCCAGAAATGATTGAAGCTACTGACTGAATGAAAGGAGCTGGCATCTCACTCTCTTTGAATCTTCTTTATCATGCTAAGAGGAGCAGGAAAAAGCAAAAAATTTCAGAATTGCACCTTGCAATGCGGAGAAATTACAGTTTGTGCATTTACAATATTCATTGATTTTTGCCATTGAAAAACATCCAGAAATGATTGAAGCTACTGACTGAATGAAAGGAGCTGGCATCTCACTCTCTTTGAATCTTCTTTATCATGCTAAGAGGAGCAGGAAAAAGCAAAAATTTCAGAATTGCACCTTGCAATGCGGAGAAATTACTGTTTGTGCATTTACAATATTCATTGATTTTTGCCATTGAAAAACATCATGTTATTCATATACCAGAAATGTTTGAAGCTACTGACTGAATGAAAGGAGCTGGCATCTCACTCTCTTTGAATCTTCTTTATCATGCTAAGAGGAGCAGGAAAAAGCAAAAAATTTCAGAATTGCACCTTGCAATGTGGAGAAATTACTGTTTGTGCATTTACAATATTCATTGATTTTTGCCATTGAAAAACGTCCAGAAATGATTGAAGCTACTGACTGAATGAAAGGAGCTGGCATCTCACTCTCTTTGAATCTTCTTTATCATGCTAAGAGGAGCAGGAAAAAGCAAAAAATTTCAGAATTGCACCTTGCAATGCGGAGAAATTACTGTTTGTGCATTTACAATATTCATTGATTTTTGCCATTGAAAAACATCATGTTATTCATATACCAGAAATGTTTGAAGCTACTGACTGAATGAAAGGAGCTGGCATCTCACTCTCTTTGAATCTTCTTTATCATGCTAAGAGGAGCAGGAAAAAGCAAAAAATTTCAGAATTGCACCTTGCAATGCGGAGAAATTACTGTTTGTGCATTTACAATATTCATTGATTTTTGCCATTGAAAAACATCATGTTATTCATATACCAGAAATGTTTGAAGCTACTGACTGAATGAAAGGAGCTGGCATCTCACTCTCTTTGAATCTTCTTTATCATGCTAAGAGGAGCAGGAAAAAGCAAAAAATTTCAGAATTGCACCTTGCAATGTGGAGAAATTACTGTTTGTGCATTTACAATATTCATTGATTTTTACCATTGAAAAACGACCAGAAATGATTGAAGCTACTGACTGAATGAAAGTAACTGGCATCTCACTCTCTTTGAATCTTCTTTATCATGCTAAGAGGAGCAGGAAAAAGCAAAAAATTTCAGACTTGCACCTTGCAATGCGGAGAAATTACTGTTTGTGCATTTACAATATTCATTGATTTTTGCCATTGAAAAACATCATGTTATTCATATACCAGAAATGTTTGAAGCTACTGACTGAATGAAAGGAGCTGGCATCTCACTCTCTTTGAATCTTCTTTATCATGCTAAGAGGAGCAGGAAAAAGCAAAAAATTTCAGAATTGCACCTTGCAATGCGGAGAAATTACTGTTTGTGCATTTACAATATTCATTGATTTTTGCCATTGAAAAACGTCCAGAAATGATTGAAGCTACTGACTGAATGAAAGGAGCTGGCATCTCACTCTCTTGGAATCTTCTTTATCATGCTAAGAGGAGCAGGAAAAAGCAAAAAATTTCAGAATTGCACCTTGCAATGTGGAGAAATTACTGTTTGTGCATTTACAATATTCATTGATTTTTGCCATTGAAAAACGTCCAGAAATGATTGAAGCTACTGACTGAATGAAAGGAGCTGGCATCTCACTCTCTTTGAATCTTCTTTATCATGCTAAGAGGAGCAGGAAAAATCAAAAAATTTCAGAATTGCACCTTGCAATGCGGAGAAATTACTGTTTGTGCATTTACAATATTCATTGATTTTTGCCATTGAAAAACATGTTATTCATATACCAGAAATGTTTGAAGCTACTGACTGAATGAAAGGAGCTGGCACCTCACTCTCTTTGAATCTTCTTTATCATGCTAAGAGGAGCGGGAAAAAGCAAAAAATTTCAGAATTGCACCTTGCAATGCGGAGAAATTACTGTTTGTGCATTTACAATATTCATTGATTTTTGCCATTGAAAAACGTCCAGAAATGATTGAAGGTACTGACTGAATGAAAGGAGCTGGCATCTCACTCTCTTTGAATCTTCTTTATCATGCTAAGAGGAGCAGGAAAAAGCAAAAAATTTCAGAATTGCACCTTGCAATGCGGAGAAATTACTGTTTGTGCATTTACAATATTCATTGATTTTTGCCACTGAAAAACGTCCAGAAATGATTGAAGCTACTGACTGAATGAAAGGAGCTGGCATCTCACTCTCTTTGAATCTTCTTTATCATGCTAATAGGAGCAGGAAAAAGCAAAAAATTTCAGAATTGCACCTTGCAATGTGGAGAAATTACTGTTTGTGCATTTACAATATTCATTGATTTTTACCATTGAAAAACGTCCAGAAATGATTGAAGCTACTGACTGAATGAAAGTAGCTGGCATCTCACTCTCTTTGAATCTTCTTTATCATGCTAAGAGGAGCAGGAAAAAGCAAAAAATTTCAGACTTGCACCTTGCAATGCGGAGAAATTACTGTTTGTGCATTTACAATATTCATTGATTTTTGCCATTGAAAAACATCGTTATTCATATACCAGAAATGTTTGAAGCTACTGACTGAATGAAAGGAGCTGGCATCTCACTCTCTTTGAATCTTCTTTATCATGCTAAGAGGAGCAGGAAAAAGCAAAAAATTTCAGAATTGCACCTTGCAATGCGGAGAAATTACTGTTTGTGCATTTACAATATTCATTGATTTTTGCCATTGAAAAACATCATGTTATTCATATACCAGAAATGTTTGAAGCTACTGACTGAATGAAAGGAGCTGGCATCTCACTCTCTTTGAATCTTCTTTATCATGCTAAGAGGAGCAGGAAAAAGCAAAAAATTTCAGAATTGCACCTTGCAATGCGGAGAAATTACTCTTTGTGCTTTTACAATATTCATTGATTTTTGCCATTGAAAAACGTCCAGAAATGATTGAAGCTACTGACTGAATGAAAGGAGCTGGCATCTCACTCTCTTTGAATCTTCTTTATCATGCTAAGAGGAGCAGGAAAAATCAAAAAATTTCAGAATTGCACCTTGCAATGCGGAGAAATTACTGTTTGTGCATTTACAATATTCATTGATTTTTGCCATTGAAAAACATGTTATTCATATACCAGAAATGTTTGAAGCTACTGACTGAATGAAAGGAGCTGGCACCTCACTCTCTTTGAATCTTCTTTACCATGCTAAGAGGAGCGGGAAAAAGCAAAAAATTTCAGAATTGCACCTTGCAATGCGGAGAAATTACTGTTTGTGCATTTACAATATTCATTGATTTTTGCCATTGAAAAACGTCCAGAAATGATTGAAGCTACTGACTGAATGAAAGGAGCTGGCATCTCACTCTCTTTGAATCTTCTTTATCATGCTAAGAGGAGCAGGAAAAAGCAAAAAATTTCAGAATTGCACCTTGCAATGCGGAGAAATTACTGTTTGTGCATTTACAATATTCATTGATTTTTGCCATTGAAAAACGTCCAGAAATGATTGAAGCTACTGACTGAATGAAAGGAGCTGGCATCTCACTCTCTTTGAATCTTCTTTATCATGCTAAGAGGAGCAGGAAAAAGCAAAAAATTTCAGAATTGCACCTTGCAATGCGGAGAAATTACAGTTTGTGCATTTACAATATTCATTGATTTTTGCCATTGAAAAACATCCAGAAATGATTGAAGCTACTGACTGAATGAAAGGAGCTGGCATCTCACTCTCTTTGAATCTTCTTTATCATGCTAAGAGGAGCAGGAAAAAGCAAAAAATTTCAGAATTGCACCTTGCAATGCGGAGAAATTACTGTTTGTGCATTTACAATATTCATTGATTTTTGCCATTGAAAAACATCATGTTATTCATATACCAGAAATGTTTGAAGCTACTGACTGAATGAAAGGAGCTGGCATCTCACTCTCTTTGAATCTTCTTTATCATGCTAAGAGGAGCAGGAAAAAGCAAAAAATTTCAGAATTGCACCTTGCAATGTGGAGAAATTACTGTTTGTGCATTTACAATATTCATTGATTTTTACCATTGAAAAACGTCCAGAAATGATTGAAGCTACTGACTGAATGAAAGTAGCTGGCATCTCACTCTCTTCGAATCTTCTTTATCATGCTAAGAGGAGCAGGAAAAAGCAAAAAATTTCAGACTTGCACCTTGCAATGCGGAGAAATTACTGTTTGTGCATTTACAATATTCATTGATTTTTGCCATTGAAAAACGTCCAGAAATGATTGAAGATACTGACTGAATGAAAGGAGCTGGCATCTCACTCTCTTTGAATCTTCTTTATCATGCTAAGAGGAGCAGGAAAAAGCAAAAAATTTCAGAATTGCACCTTGCAATGCGGAGAAATTACTGTTTGTGCATTTACAATATTCATTGATTTTTGCCACTGAAAAACGTCCAGAAATGATTGAAGCTACTGACTGAATGAAAGGAGCTGGCATCTCACTCTCTTTGAATCTTCTTTATCATGCTAAGAGGAGCAGGAAAAAGCAAAAAATTTCAGAATTGCACCTTGCAATGCGGAGAAATTACAGTTTGTGCATTTACAATATTTATTGATTTTTGCCATTGAAAAACATCCAGAAATGATTGAAGCTACTGACTGAATGAAAGGAGCTGGCATCTCACTCTCTTTGAATCTTCTTTATCATGCTAAGAGGAGCAGGAAAAAGC
Organism: Phyllobates terribilis; assembly: GCF_046119375.1. NCBI lineage: Eukaryota > Metazoa > Chordata > Amphibia > Anura > Dendrobatidae > Phyllobates > Phyllobates terribilis. Next base: position 128,770 of record NW_027364339.1, read on the forward strand.
AAAAAATTTCAGAATTGCACCTTGCAATGCGGAGAAATTACTGTTTGTGCATTTACAATATTCATTGATTTTTGCCATTGAAAAACATCATGTTATTCATATACCAGAAATGTTTGAAGCTACTGACTGAATGAAAGGAGCTGGCATCTCACTCTCTTTGAATCTTCTTTATCATGCTAAGAGGAGCAGGAAAAAGCAAAAAATTTCAGAATTGCACCTTGCAATGTGGAGAAATTACTGTTTGTGCATTTACAATATTCATTGATTTTTACCATTGAAAAACGTCCAGAAATGATTGAAGCTACTGACTGAATGAAAGTAGCTGGCATCTCACTCTCTTTGAATCTTCTTTATCATGCTAAGAGGAGCAGGAAAAAGCAAAAAATCTCAGACTTGCACCTTGCAATGCGGAGAAATTACTGTTTGTGCATTTACAATATTCATTGATTTTTGCCATTGAAAAACATCATGTTATTCATATACCAGAAATGTTTGAAGCTACTGACTGAATGAAAGGAGCTGGCATCTCACTCTCTTTGAATCTTCTTTATCATGCTAAGAGGAGCAGGAAAAAGCAAAAAATTTCAGAATTGCACCTTGCAATGCGGAGAAATTACTGTTTGTGCATTTACAATATTCATTGATTTTTGCCATTGAAAAACATCATGTTATTCATATACCAGAAATGTTTGAAGCTACTGACTGAATGAAAGGAGCTGGCATCTCACTCTCTTTGAATCTTCTTTATCATGCTAAGAGGAGCAGGAAAAAGCAAAAAATTTCAGAATTGCACCTTGCAATGCGGAGAAATTACTGTTTGTGCATTTACAATATTCATTGATTTTTGCCATTGAAAAACATCCAGAAATGATTGAAGCTACTGACTGAATGAAAGGAGCTGGCATCTCACTCTCTTTGAATCTTCTTTATCATGCTAAGAGGAGCAGGAAAAATCAAAAAATTTCAGAATTGCACCTTGCAATGCGGAGAAATTACTGTTTGTGCATTTACAATATTCATTGATTTTTGCCATTGAAAAACATGTTATTCATATACCAGAAATGTTTGAAGCTACTGACTGAATGAAAGGAGCTGGCACTTCACTCTCTTTGAATCTTCTTTATCATGCTAAGAGGAGCGGGAAAAAGCAAAAAATTTCAGAATTGCACCTTGCAATGCGGAGAAATTACTGTTTGTGCATTTACAATATTCATTGATTTTTGCCATTGAAAAACGTCCAGAAATGATTGAAGGTACTGACTAAATGAAAGGAGCTGGCATCTCACTCTCTTTGAATCTTCTTTATCATGCTAAGAGGAGCAGGAAAAAGCAAAAAATTTCAGAATTGCACCTTGCAATGCGGAGAAATTACTGTTTGTGCATTTACAATATTCATTGATTTTTGCCATTGAAAAACGTCCAGAAATGATTGAAGCTACTGACTGAATGAAAGGAGCTGGCATCTCACTCTCTTTGAATCTTCTTTATCATGCTAAGAGGAGCAGGAAAAAGCAAAAAATTTCAGAATTGCACTTTGCAATACGGAGAAATTACAGTTTGTGCATTTACAATATTCATTGATTTTTGCCATTGAAAAACATCCAGAAATGATTGAAGCTACTGACTGAATGAAAGGAGCTGGCATCTCACTCTCTTTGAATCTTCTTTATCATACTAAGAGGAGCAGGAAAAATCAAAAAATTTCAGACTTGCACCTTGCAATGCGGAGAAATTACTGTTTGTGCATTTACAATATTCATTGATTTTTGCCATTGAAAAACATGTTATTCATATACCAGAAATGTTTGAAGCTACTGACTGAATGAAAGGAGCTGGCACCTCACTCTCTTTGAATCTTCTTTATCATGCTAAGAGGAGCGGGAAAAAGCAAAAAATTTCAGAATTGCACCTTGCAATGCGGAGAAATTACTGTTTGTGCATTTACAATATTCATTGATTTTTGCCATTGAAAAACGTCCAGAAATGATTGAAGCTACTGACTGAATGAAAGGAGCTGGCATCTCACTCTCTTTGAATCTTCTTTATCATGCTAAGAGGAGCAGGAAAAAGCAAAAAATTTCAGAATTACACCTTGCAATGCGGAGAAATTACTGTTTGTGCATTTACAATATTCATTGATTTTTGCCATTGAAAAACGTCCAGAAATGATTGAAGCTACTGACTGAATGAAAGGAGCTGGCATCTCACTCTCTTTGAATCTTCTTTATCATGCTAAGAGGAGCAGGAAAAAGCAAAAAATTTCAGAATTGCACCTTGCAATGCGGAGAAATTACAGTTTGTGCATTTACAATATTCATTGATTTTTGCCATTGAAAAACATCCAGAAATGATTGAAGCTACTGACTGAATGAAAGGAGCTGGCATCTCACTCTCTTTGAATCTTCTTTATCATGCTAAGAGGAGCAGGAAAAAGCAAAAAATTTCAGAATTGCACCTTGCAATGCGGAGAAATTACTGTTTGTGCATTTACAATATTCATTGATTTTTGCCATTGAAAAACATCATGTTATTCATATACCAGAAATGTTTGAAGCTACTGACTGAATGAAAGGAGCTGGCATCTCACTCTCTTTGAATCTTCTTTATCATGCTAAGAGGAGCAGGAAAAAGCAAAAAATTTCAGAATTGCACCTTGCAATGTGGAGAAATTACTGTTTGTGCATTTACAATATTCATTGATTTTTGCCATTGAAAAACATCATGTTATTCATATACCAGAAATGATTGAAGCTACTGACTGAATGAAAGGAGCTGGCATCTCACTCTCTTTGAATCTTCTTTATCATGCTAAGAGGAGCAGGAAAAAGTAAAAAATTTCAGAATTGCACCTTGCAATGCGGAGAAATTACTGTTTGTGCATTTATAATATTCAATGATTTTTGCCATTGAAAAACGTCCAGAAATGATTGAAGCTACTGACTGAACGAAAGGAGCTGGCATCTCACTCTCTTTGAATCTTCTTTATCATGCTAAGGGGAGCAGGAAAAAGCAAAAAATTTCAGAATTGCACCTTGCAATGCGGAGAAATTACTGTTTGTGCATTTACAATATTCATTGATTTTTGCCATTGAAAAACATCCAGAAATGATTGAAGCTACTGACTGAATGAAAGGAGCTGGCATCTCACTCTCTTTGAATCTTCTTTATCATGCTAAGAGGAGCAGGAAAAAGCAAAAAATTTCAGAATTGCACCTTGCAATGCGGAGAAATTACTGTTTGTGCATTTACAATATTCATTGATTTTTGCCATTGAAAAACATCATGTTATTCATATACCAGAAATGTTTGAAGCTACTGACTGAATGAAAGGAGCTGACATCTCACTCTCTTTGAATCTTCTTTATCATGCTAAGAGGAGCAGGAAAAAGCAAAAAATTTCAGAATTGCACCTTGCAATGCGGAGAAATTACTGTTTGTGCATTTACAATATTCATTGATTTTTGCCATTGAAAAACGTCCAGAAATGATTGAAGCTACTGACTGAATGAAAGGAGCTGGCATCTCACTCTCTTTGAATCTTCTTTATCATGCTAAGAGGAGCAGGAAAAAGCAAAAAATTTCAGAATTGCACCTTGCAATGCGGAGAAATTACTGTTTGTGCATTTACAATATTCATTGATTTTTGCCATTGAAAAACATCCAGAAATGATTGAAGCTACTGACTGAATGAAAGGAGCTGGCATCTCACTCTCTTTGAATCTTCTTTATCATGCTAAGAGGAGCAGGAAAAAGCAAAAAATTTCAGAATTGCACCTTGCAATGCGGAGAAATTACTGTTTGTGCATTTACAATATTCATTGATTTTTGCCATTGAAAAACATCATGTTATTCATATACCAGAAATGTTTGAAGCTACTGACTGAATGAAAGGAGCTGACATCTCACTCTCTTTGAATCTTCTTTATCATGCTAAGAGGAGCAGGAAAAAGCAAAAAATTTCAGAATTGCACCTTGCAATGCGGAGAAATTACTGTTTGTGCATTTACAATATTCATTGATTTTTGCCATTGAAAAACGTCCAGAAATGATTGAAGCTACTGACTGAATGAAAGGAGCTGGCATCTCACTCTCTTTGAATCTTCTTTATCATGCTAAGAGGAGCAGGAAAAAGCAAAAAATTTCAGAATTGCACCTTGCAATGCGGAGAAATTACTGTTTGTGCATTTACAATATTCATTGATTTTTGCCATTGAAAAACATGTTATTCATATACCAGAAATGTTTGAAGCTACTGACTGAATGAAAGGAGCTGGCACCTCACTCTCTTTGAATCTTCTTTATCATGCTAAGAGGAGCGGGAAAAAGCAAAAAATTTCAGAATTGCACCTTGCAATGCGGAGAAATTAGTTTGTGCATTTACAATATTCATTGATTTTTGCCATTGAAAAACGTCCAGAAATGATTGAAGGTACTGACTGAATGAAAGGAGCTGGCATCTCACTCTCTTTGAATCTTCTTTATCATGCTAAGAGGAGCAGGAAAAAGCAAAAAATTTCAGAATTGCACCTTGCAATGCGGAGAAATTACTGTTTGTGCATTTACAATATTCATTGGTTTTTGCCATTGAAAAACGTCCAGAAATGATTGAAGCTACTGACTGAACGAAAGGAGCTGGCATCTCACTCTCTTTGAATCTTCTTTATCATGCTAAGAGGAGCAGGAAAAAGCAAAAAATTTCAGAATTGCACCTTGCAATGCGGAGAAATTACTGTTTGTGCATTTACAATATTCATTGATTTTTGCCATTGAAAAACATCATGTTATTCATATACCAGAAATGTTTGAAGCTACTGACTGAATGAAAGGAGCTGACATCTCACTCTCTTTGAATCTTCTTTATCATGCTAAGAGGAGCAGGAAAAAGCAAAAAATTTCAGAATTGCACCTTGCAATGCGGAGAAATTACTGTTTGTGCATTTACAATATTCATTGATTTTTGCCATTGAAAAACGTCCAGAAATGATTGAAGCTACTGACTGAATGAAAGGAGCTGGCATCTCACTCTCTTTGAATCTTCTTTATCATGCTAAGAGGAGCAGGAAAAAGCAAAAAATTTCAGAATTGCACCTTGCAATGTGGAGAAATTACTGTTTGTGCATTTACAATATTCATTGATTTTTACCATTGAAAAACGTCCAGAAATGATTGAAGCTACTGACTGAATGAAAGTAGCTGGCATCTCACTCTCTTTGAATCTTCTTTATCATGCTAAGAGGAGCAGGAAAAAGCAAAAAATCTCAGACTTGCACCTTGCAATGCGGAGAAATTACTGTTTGTGCATTTACAATATTCATTGATTTTTGCCATTGAAAAACATCATGTTATTCATATACCAGAAATGTTTGAAGCTACTGACTGAATGAAAGGAGCTGGCATCTCACTCTCTTTGAATCTTCTTTATCATGCTAAGAGGAGCAGGAAAAAGCAAAAAATTTCAGAATTGCACCTTGCAATGCGGAGAAATTACTGTTTGTGCATTTACAATATTCATTGATTTTTGCCATTGAAAAACATCATGTTATTCATATACCAGAAATGTTTGAAGCTACTGACTGAATGAAAGGAGCTGGCATCTCACTCTCTTTGAATCTTCTTTATCATGCTAAGAGGAGCAGGAAAAAGCAAAAAATTTCAGAATTGCACCTTGCAATGCGGAGAAATTACTGTTTGTGCATTTACAATATTCATTGATTTTTGCCATTGAAAAACATCCAGAAATGATTGAAGCTACTGACTGAATGAAAGGAGCTGGCATCTCACTCTCTTTGAATCTTCTTTATCATGCTAAGAGGAGCAGGAAAAATCAAAAAATTTCAGAATTGCACCTTGCAATGCGGAGAAATTACTGTTTGTGCATTTACAATATTCATTGATTTTTGCCATTGAAAAACATGTTATTCATATACCAGAAATGTTTGAAGCTACTGACTGAATGAAAGGAGCTGGCACTTCACTCTCTTTGAATCTTCTTTATCATGCTAAGAGGAGCGGGAAAAAGCAAAAAATTTCAGAATTGCACCTTGCAATGCGGAGAAATTACTGTTTGTGCATTTACAATATTCATTGATTTTTGCCATTGAAAAACGTCCAGAAATGATTGAAGGTACTGACTAAATGAAAGGAGCTGGCATCTCACTCTCTTTGAATCTTCTTTATCATGCTAAGAGGAGCAGGAAAAAGCAAAAAATTTCAGAATTGCACCTTGCAATGCGGAGAAATTACTGTTTGTGCATTTACAATATTCATTGATTTTTGCCATTGAAAAACGTCCAGAAATGATTGAAGCTACTGACTGAATGAAAGGAGCTGGCATCTCACTCTCTTTGAATCTTCTTTATCATGCTAAGAGGAGCAGGAAAAAGCAAAAAATTTCAGAATTGCACTTTGCAATACGGAGAAATTACAGTTTGTGCATTTACAATATTCATTGATTTTTGCCATTGAAAAACATCCAGAAATGATTGAAGCTACTGACTGAATGAAAGGAGCTGGCATCTCACTCTCTTTGAATCTTCTTTATCATACTAAGAGGAGCAGGAAAAATCAAAAAATTTCAGACTTGCACCTTGCAATGCGGAGAAATTACTGTTTGTGCATTTACAATATTCATTGATTTTTGCCATTGAAAAACATGTTATTCATATACCAGAAATGTTTGAAGCTACTGACTGAATGAAAGGAGCTGGCACCTCACTCTCTTTGAATCTTCTTTATCATGCTAAGAGGAGCGGGAAAAAGCAAAAAATTTCAGAATTGCACCTTGCAATGCGGAGAAATTACTGTTTGTGCATTTACAATATTCATTGATTTTTGCCATTGAAAAACGTCCAGAAATGATTGAAGCTACTGACTGAATGAAAGGAGCTGGCATCTCACTCTCTTTGAATCTTCTTTATCATGCTAAGAGGAGCAGGAAAAAGCAAAAAATTTCAGAATTGCACCTTGCAATGCGGAGAAATTACTGTTTGTGCATTTACAATATTCATTGATTTTTGCCATTGAAAAACGTCCAGAAATGATTGAAGCTACTGACTGAATGAAAGAAGCTGGCATCTCACTCTCTTTGAATCTTCTTTATCATGCTAAGAGGAGCAGGAAAAAGCAAAAAATTTCAGAATTGCACCTTGCAATGCGGAGAAATTACAGTTTGTGCATTTACAATATTCATTGATTTTTGCCATTGAAAAACATCCAGAAATGATTGAAGCTACTGACTGAATGAAAGGAGCTGGCATCTCACTCTCTTTGAATCTTCTTTATCATGCTAAGAGGAGCAGGAAAAAGCAAAAAATTTCAGAATTGCACCTTGCAATGCGGAGAAATTACTGTTTGTGCATTTACAATATTCATTGATTTTTGCCATTGAAAAACATCATGTTATTCATATACCAGAAATGTTTGAAGCTACTGACTGAATGAAAGGAGCTGGCATCTCACTCTCTTTGAATCTTCTTTATCATGCTAAGAGGAGCAGGAAAAAGCAAAAAATTTCAGAATTGCACCTTGCAATGTGGAGAAATTACTGTTTGTGCATTTACAATATTCATTGATTTTTGCCATTGAAAAACATCATGTTATTCATATACCAGAAATGATTGAAGCTACTGACTGAATGAAAGGAGCTGGCATCTCACTCTCTTTGAATCTTCTTTATCATGCTAAGAGGAGCAGGAAAAAGTAAAAAATTTCAGAATTGCACCTTGCAATGCGGAGAAATTACTGTTTGTGCATTTATAATATTCAATGATTTTTGCCATTGAAAAACGTCCAGAAATGATTGAAGCTACTGACTGAACGAAAGGAGCTGGCATCTCACTCTCTTTGAATCTTCTTTATCATGCTAAGGGGAGCAGGAAAAAGCAAAAAATTTCAGAATTGCACCTTGCAATGCGGAGAAATTACTGTTTGTGCATTTACAATATTCATTGATTTTTGCCATTGAAAAACATCCAGAAATGATTGAAGCTACTGACTGAATGAAAGGAGCTGGCATCTCACTCTCTTTGAATCTTCTTTATCATGCTAAGAGGAGCAGGAAAAAGCAAAAAATTTCAGAATTGCACCTTGCAATGCGGAGAAATTACTGTTTGTGCATTTACAATATTCATTGATTTTTGCCATTGAAAAACATCATGTTATTCATATACCAGAAATGTTTGAAGCTACTGACTGAATGAAAGGAGCTGACATCTCACTCTCTTTGAATCTTCTTTATCATGCTAAGAGGAGCAGGAAAAAGCAAAAAATTTCAGAATTGCACCTTGCAATGCGGAGAAATTACTGTTTGTGCATTTACAATATTCATTGATTTTTGCCATTGAAAAACGTCCAGAAATGATTGAAGCTACTGACTGAATGAAAGGAGCTGGCATCTCACTCTCTTTGAATCTTCTTTATCATGCTAAGAGGAGCAGGAAAAAGCAAAAAATTTCAGAATTGCACCTTGCAATGCGGAGAAATTACTGTTTGTGCATTTACAATATTCATTGATTTTTGCCATTGAAAAACATCCAGAAATGATTGAAGCTACTGACTGAATGAAAGGAGCTGGCATCTCACTCTCTTTGAATCTTCTTTATCATGCTAAGAGGAGCAGGAAAAAGCAAAAAATTTCAGAATTGCACCTTGCAATGCGGAGAAATTACTGTTTGTGCATTTACAATATTCATTGATTTTTGCCATTGAAAAACATCATGTTATTCATATACCAGAAATGTTTGAAGCTACTGACTGAATGAAAGGAGCTGACATCTCACTCTCTTTGAATCTTCTTTATCATGCTAAGAGGAGCAGGAAAAAGCAAAAAATTTCAGAATTGCTCCTTGCAATGCGGAGAAATTACTGTTTGTGCATTTACAATATTCATTGATTTTTGCCATTGAAAAACGTCCAGAAATGATTGAAGCTACTGACTGAATGAAAGGAGCTGGCATCTCACTCTCTTTGAATCTTCTTTATCATGCTAAGAGGAGCAGGAAAAAGCAAAAAATTTCAGAATTGCACCTTGCAATGCGGAGAAATTACTGTTTGTGCATTTACAATATTCATTGATTTTTGCCATTGAAAAACATGTTATTCATATACCAGAAATGTTTGAAGCTACTGACTGAATGAAAGGAGCTGGCACCTCACTCTCTTTGAATCTTCTTTATCATGCTAAGAGGAGCGGGAAAAAGCAAAAAATTTCAGAATTGCACCTTGCAATGCGGAGAAATTAGTTTGTGCATTTACAATATTCATTGATTTTTGCCATTGAAAAACGTCCAGAAATGATTGAAGGTACTGACTGAATGAAAGGAGCTGGCATCTCACTCTCTTTGAATCTTCTTTATCATGCTAAGAGGAGCAGGAAAAAGCAAAAAATTTCAGAATTGCACCTTGCAATGCGGAGAAATTACTGTTTGTGCATTTACAATATTCATTGGTTTTTGCCATTGAAAAACGTCCAGAAATGATTGAAGCTACTGACTGAACGAAAGGAGCTGGCATCTCACTCTCTTTGAATCTTCTTTATCATGCTAAGAGGAGCAGGAAAAAGCAAAAAATTTCAGAATTGCACCTTGCAATGCGGAGAAATTACTGTTTGTGCATTTACAATATTCATTGATTTTTGCCATTGAAAAACATGTTATTCATATACCAGAAATGTTTGAAGCTACTGACTGAATGATAGGAGCTGGCACCTCACTCTCTTTGAATCTTCTTTATCATGCTAAGAGGAGCGGGAAAAAGCAAAAAATTTCAGAATTGCACCTTGCAATGCGGAGAAATTACTGTTTGTGCATTTACAATATTCATTGATTTTTGCCATTGAAAAACGTCCAGAAATGATTGAAGGTACTGACTGAATGAAAGGAGCTGGCATCTCACTCTCTTTGAATCTTCTTTATCATGCTAAGAGGAGCAGGAAAAAGCAAAAAATTTCAGAATTGCACCTTGCAATGCGGAGAAATTACTGTTTGTGCATTTACAATATTCATTGGTTTTTGCCATTGAAAAACGTCCAGAAATGATTGAAGCTACTGACTGAATGAAAGGAGCTGGCATCTCACTCTCTTTGAATCTTCTTTATCATGCTAAGAGGAGCAGGAAAAAGCAAAAAATTTCAGAATTGCACCTTGCAATGCGGAGAAATTACAGTTTGTGCATTTACAATATTCATTGATTTTTGCCATTGAAAAACATCCAGAAATGATTGAAGCTACTGACTGAATGAAAGGAGCTGGCATCTCACTCTCTTTGAATCTTCTTTATCATGCTAAGAGGAGCAGGAAAAAGCAAAAAATTTCAGAATTGCACCTTGCAATGCGGAGAAATTACTGTTTGTGCATTTACAATATTCATTGATTTTTGCCATTGAAAAACATCATGTTATTCATATACCAGAAATGTTTGAAGCTACTGACTGAATGAAAGGAGCTGGCATCTCACTCTCTTTGAATCTTCTTTATCATGCTAAGAGGAGCAGGAAAAAGCAAAAAATTTCAGAATTGCACCTTGCAATGTGGAGAAATTACTGTTTGTGCATTTACAATATTCATTGATTTTTACCATTGAAAAACGTCCAGAAATGATTGAAGCTACTGACTGAATGAAAGTAGCTGGCATCTCACTCTCTTTGAATCTTCTTTATCATGCTAAGAGGAGCAGGAAAAAGCAAAAAATTTCAGACTTGCACCTTGCAATGCGGAGAAATTACTGTTTGTGCATTTACAATATTCATTGATTTTTGCCATTGAAAAACATCATGTTATTCATATACCAGAAATGTTTGAAGCTACTGACTGAATGAAAGGAGCTGGCATCTCACTCTCTTTGAATCTTCTTTATCATGCTAAGAGGAGCAGGAAAAAGCAAAAAATTTCAGAATTGCACCTTGCAATGCGGAGAAATTACTGTTTGTGCATTTACAATATTCATTGATTTTTGCCATTGAAAAACATCATGTTATTCATATACCAGAAATGTTTGAAGCTACTGACTGAATGAAAGGAGCTGGCATCTCACTCTCTTTGAATCTTCTTTATCATGCTAAGAGGAGCAGGAAAAAGCAAAAAATTTCAGAATTGCACCTTGCAATGTGGAGAAATTACTGTTTGTGCATTTACAATATTCATTGATTTTTACCATTGAAAAACGTCCAGAAATGATTGAAGCTACTGACTGAATGAAAGTAGCTGGCATCTCACTCTCTTTGAATCTTCTTTATCATGCTAAGAGGAGCAGGAAAAAGCAAAAAAATTTCAGACTTGCACCTTGCAATGCGGAGAAATTACTGTTTGTGCATTTACAATATTCATTGATTTTTGCCATTGAAAAACATCATGTTATTCATATACCAGAAATGTTTGAAGCTACTGACTGAATGAAAGGAGCTGGCATCTCACTCTCTTTGAATCTTCTTTATCATGCTAAGAGGAGCAGGAAAAAGCAAAAAATTTCAGAATTGCACCTTGCAATGCGGAGAAATTACTGTTTGTGCATTTACAATATTCATTGATTTTTGCCATTGAAAAACATCATGTTATTCATATACCAGAAATGTTTGAAGCTACTGACTGAATGAAAGGAGCTGACATCTCACTCTCTTTGAATCTTCTTTATCATGCTAAGAGGAGCAGGAAAAAGCAAAAAATTTCAGAATTGCACCTTGCAATGCGGAGAAATTACTGTTTGTGCATTTACAATATTCATTGATTTTTGCCATTGAAAAACATCCAGAAATGATTGAAGCTACTGACTGAATGAAAGGAGCTGGCATCTCACTCTCTTTGAATCTTCTTTATCATGCTAAGAGGAGCAGGAAAAAGCAAAAAATTTCAGAATTGCACCTTGCAATGCGGAGAAATTACTGTTTGTGCATTTACAATATTCATTGATTTTTGCCATTGAAAAACATCATGTTATTCATATACCAGAAATGTTTGAAGCTACTGACTGAATGAAAGGAGCTGGCATCTCACTCTCTTTGAATCTTCTTTATCATGCTAAGAGGAGCAGGAAAAAGCAAAAAATTTCAGAATTGCACCTTGCAATGCGGAGAAATTACTGTTTGTGCATTTACAATATTCATTGATTTTTGCCATTGAAAAACATCATGTTATTCATATACCAGAAATGTTTGAAGCTACTGACTGAATGAAAGGAGCTGGCATCTCACTCTCTTTGAATCTTCTTTATCATGCTAAGAGGAGCAGGAAAAAGCAAAAAATTTCAGAATTGCACCTTGCAATGTGGAGAAATTACTGTTTGTGCATTTACAATATTCATTGATTTTTACCATTGAAAAACGTCCAGAAATGATTGAAGCTACTGACTGAATGAAAGTAACTGGCATCTCACTCTCTTTGAATCTTCTTTATCATGCTAAGAGGAGCAGGAAAAAGCAAAAAATTTCAGACTTGCACCTTGCAATGCGGAGAAATTACTGTTTGTGCATTTACAATATTCATTGATTTTTGCCATTGAAAAACATCATGTTATTCATATACCAGAAATGTTTGAAGCTACTGACTGAATGAAAGGAGCTGGCATCTCACTCTCTTTGAATCTTCTTTATCATGCTAAGAGGAGCAGGAAAAAGCAAAAAATTTCAGAATTGCACCTTGCAATGCGGAGAAATTACTGTTTGTGCATTTACAATATTCATTGATTTTTGCCATTGAAAAACGTCCAGAAATGATTGAAGCTACTGACTGAATGAAAGGAGCTGGCATCTCACTCTCTTGGAATCTTCTTTATCATGCTAAGAGGAGCAGGAAAAAGCAAAAAATTTCAGAATTGCACCTTGCAATGCGGAGAAATTACTGTTTGTGCATTTACAATATTCATTGATTTTTGCCATTGAAAAACGTCCAGAAATGATTGAAGCTACTGACTGAATGAAAGGAGCTGGCATCTCACTCTCTTTGAATCTTCTTTATCATGCTAAGAGGAGCAGGAAAAATCAAAAAATTTCAGAATTGCACCTTGCAATGCGGAGAAATTACTGTTTGTGCATTTACAATATTCATTGATTTTTGCCATTGAAAAACATGTTATTCATATACCAGAAATGTTTGAAGCTACTGACTGAATGAAAGGAGCTGGCACCTCACTCTCTTTGAATCTTCTTTATCATGCTAAGAGGAGCGGGAAAAAGCAAAAAATTTCAGAATTGCACCTTGCAATGCGGAGAAATTACTGTTTGTGCATTTACAATATTCATTGATTTTTGCCATTGAAAAACGTCCAGAAATGATTGAAGGTACTGACTGAATGAAAGGAGCTGGCATCTCACTCTCTTTGAATCTTCTTTATCATGCTAAGAGGAGCAGGAAAAAGCAAAAAATTTCAGAATTGCACCTTGCAATGCGGAGAAATTACTGTTTGTGCATTTACAATATTCATTGGTTTTTGCCATTGAAAAACGTCCAGAAATGATTGAAGCTACTGACTGAATGAAAGGAGCTGGCATCTCACTCTCTTTGAATCTTCTTTATCATGCTAAGAGGAGCAGGAAAAAGCAAAAAATTTCAGAATTGCACCTTGCAATGCGGAGAAATTACAGTTTGTGCATTTACAATATTCATTGATTTTTGCCATTGAAAAACATCCAGAAATGATTGAAGCTACTGACTGAATGAAAGGAGCTGGCATCTCACTCTCTTTGAATCTTCTTTATCATGCTAAGAGGAGCAGGAAAAGCAAAAAATTTCAGAATTGCACCTTGCAATGCGGAGAAATTACTGTTTGTGCATTTACAATATTCATTGATTTTTGCCATTGAAAAACATCATGTTATTCATATACCAGAAATGTTTGAAGCTACTGACTGAATGAAAGGAGCTGGCATCTCACTCTCTTTGAATCTTCTTTATCATGCTAAGAGGAGCAGGAAAAAGCAAAAAATTTCAGAATTGCACCTTGCAATGTGGAGAAATTACTGTTTGTGCATTTACAATATTCATTGATTTTTACCATTGAAAAACGTCCAGAAATGATTGAAGCTACTGACTGAATGAAAGTAGCTGGCATCTCACTCTCTTTGAATCTTCTTTATCATGCTAAGAGGAGCAGGAAAAAGCAAAAAATTTCAGACTTGCACCTTGCAATGCGGAGAAATTACTGTTTGTGCATTTACAATATTCATTGATTTTTGCCATTGAAAAACATCATGTTATTCATATACCAGAAATGTTTGAAGCTACTGACTGAATGAAAGGAGCTGGCATCTCACTCTCTTTGAATCTTCTTTATCATGCTAAGAGGAGCAGGAAAAAGCAAAAAATTTCAGAATTGCACCTTGCAATGCGGAGAAATTACTGTTTGTGCATTTACAATATTCATTGATTTTTGCCATTGAAAAACATCATGTTATTCATATACCAGAAATGTTTGAAGCTACTGACTGAATGAAAGGAGCTGGCATCTCACTCTCTTTGAATCTTCTTTATCATGCTAAGAGGAGCAGGAAAAAGCAAAAAATTTCAGAATTGCACCTTGCAATGTGGAGAAATTACTGTTTGTGCATTTACAATATTCATTGATTTTTACCATTGAAAAACGTCCAGAAATGATTGAAGCTACTGACTGAATGAAAGTAGCTGGCATCTCACTCTCTTTGAATCTTCTTTATCATGCTAAGAGGAGCAGGAAAAAGCAAAAAAATTTCAGACTTGCACCTTGCAATGCGGAGAAATTACTGTTTGTGCATTTACAATATTCATTGATTTTTGCCATTGAAAAACATCATGTTATTCATATACCAGAAATGTTTGAAGCTACTGACTGAATGAAAGGAGCTGGCATCTCACTCTCTTTGAATCTTCTTTATCATGCTAAGAGGAGCAGGAAAAAGCAAAAAATTTCAGAATTGCACCTTGCAATGCGGAGAAATTACTGTTTGTGCATTTACAATATTCATTGATTTTTGCCATTGAAAAACATCATGTTATTCATATACCAGAAATGTTTGAAGCTACTGACTGAATGAAAGGAGCTGACATCTCACTCTCTTTGAATCTTCTTTATCATGCTAAGAGGAGCAGGAAAAAGCAAAAAATTTCAGAATTGCACCTTGCAATGCGGAGAAATTACTGTTTGTGCATTTACAATATTCATTGATTTTTGCCATTGAAAAACATCCAGAAATGATTGAAGCTACTGACTGAATGAAAGGAGCTGGCATCTCACTCTCTTTGAATCTTCTTTATCATGCTAAGAGGAGCAGGAAAAAGCAAAAAATTTCAGAATTGCACCTTGCAATGCGGAGAAATTACTGTTTGTGCATTTACAATATTCATTGATTTTTGCCATTGAAAAACATCATGTTATTCATATACCAGAAATGTTTGAAGCTACTGACTGAATGAAAGGAGCTGGCATCTCACTCTCTTTGAATCTTCTTTATCATGCTAAGAGGAGCAGGAAAAAGCAAAAAATTTCAGAATTGCACCTTGCAATGCGGAGAAATTACTGTTTGTGCATTTACAATATTCATTGATTTTTGCCATTGAAAAACATCATGTTATTCATATACCAGAAATGTTTGAAGCTACTGACTGAATGAAAGGAGCTGGCATCTCACTCTCTTTGAATCTTCTTTATCATGCTAAGAGGAGCAGGAAAAAGCAAAAAATTTCAGAATTGCACCTTGCAATGCGGAGAAATTACTGTTTGTGCATTTACAATATTCATTGATTTTTGCCATTGAAAAACGTCCAGAAATGATTGAAGGTACTGACTGAATGAAAGGAGCTGGCATCTCACTCTCTTTGAATCTTCTTTATCATGCTAAGAGGAGCAGGAAAAAGCAAAAAATTTCAGAATTGCACCTTGCAATGCGGAGAAATTACTGTTTGTGCATTTACAATATTCATTGGTTTTTGCCATTGAAAAACGTCCAGAAATGATTGAAGCTACTGACTGAATGAAAGGAGCTGGCATCTCACTCTCTTTGAATCTTCTTTATCATGCTAAGAGGAGCAGGAAAAAGCAAAAAATTTCAGAATTGCACCTTGCAATGCGGAGAAATTACAGTTTGTGCATTTACAATATTCATTGATTTTTGCCATTGAAAAACATCCAGAAATGATTGAAGCTACTGACTGAATGAAAGGAGCTGGCATCTCACTCTCTTTGAATCTTCTTTATCATGCTAAGAGGAGCAGGAAAAAGCAAAAAATTTCAGAATTGCACCTTGCAATGCGGAGAAATTACTGTTTGTGCATTTACAATATTCATTGATTTTTGCCATTGAAAAACATCATGTTATTCATATACCAGAAATGTTTGAAGCTACTGACTGAATGAAAGGAGCTGGCATCTCACTCTCTTTGAATCTTCTTTATCATGCTAAGAGGAGCAGGAAAAAGCAAAAAATTTCAGAATTGCACCTTGCAATGTGGAGAAATTACTGTTTGTGCATTTACAATATTCATTGATTTTTACCATTGAAAAACGTCCAGAAATGATTGAAGCTACTGACTGAATGAAAGTAGCTGGCATCTCACTCTCTTTGAATCTTCTTTATCATGCTAAGAGGAGCAGGAAAAAGCAAAAAATTTCAGACTTGCACCTTGCAATGCGGAGAAATTACTGTTTGTGCATTTACAATATTCATTGATTTTTGCCATTGAAAAACATCATGTTATTCATATACCAGAAATGTTTGAAGCTACTGACTGAATGAAAGGAGCTGGCATCTCACTCTCTTTGAATCTTCTTTATCATGCTAAGAGGAGCAGGAAAAAGCAAAAAATTTCAGAATTGCACCTTGCAATGCGGAGAAATTACTGTTTGTGCATTTACAATATTCATTGATTTTTGCCATTGAAAAACATCATGTTATTCATATACCAGAAATGTTTGAAGCTACTGACTGAATGAAAGGAGCTGGCATCTCACTCTCTTTGAATCTTCTTTATCATGCTAAGAGGAGCAGGAAAAAGCAAAAAATTTCAGAATTGCACCTTGCAATGTGGAGAAATTACTGTTTGTGCATTTACAATATTCATTGATTTTTACCATTGAAAAACGTCCAGAAATGATTGAAGCTACTGACTGAATGAAAGTAGCTGGCATCTCACTCTCTTTGAATCTTCTTTATCATGCTAAGAGGAGCAGGAAAAAGCAAAAAAATTTCAGACTTGCACCTTGCAATGCGGAGAAATTACTGTTTGTGCATTTACAATATTCATTGATTTTTGCCATTGAAAAACATCATGTTATTCATATACCAGAAATGTTTGAAGCTACTGACTGAATGAAAGGAGCTGGCATCTCACTCTCTTTGAATCTTCTTTATCATGCTAAGAGGAGCAGGAAAAAGCAAAAAATTTCAGAATTGCACCTTGCAATGCGGAGAAATTACTGTTTGTGCATTTACAATATTCATTGATTTTTGCCATTGAAAAACATCATGTTATTCATATACCAGAAATGTTTGAAGCTACTGACTGAATGAAAGGAGCTGACATCTCACTCTCTTTGAATCTTCTTTATCATGCTAAGAGGAGCAGGAAAAAGCAAAAAATTTCAGAATTGCACCTTGCAATGCGGAGAAATTACTGTTTGTGCATTTACAATATTCATTGATTTTTGCCATTGAAAAACATCCAGAAATGATTGAAGCTACTGACTGAATGAAAGGAGCTGGCATCTCACTCTCTTTGAATCTTCTTTATCATGCTAAGAGGAGCAGGAAAAAGCAAAAAATTTCAGAATTGCACCTTGCAATGTGGAGAAATTACTGTTTGTGCATTTACAATATTCATTGATTTTTGCCATTGAAAAACATCATGTTATTCATATACCAGAAATGTTTGAAGCTACTGACTGAATGAAAGGAGCTGGCATCTCACTCTCTTTGAATCTTCTTTATCATGCTAAGAGGAGCAGGAAAAAGCAAAAAATTTCAGAATTGCACCTTGCAATGCGGAGAAATTACTGTTTGTGCATTTACAATATTCATTGATTTTTGCCATTGAAAAACATCATGTTATTCATATACCAGAAATGTTTGAAGCTACTGACTGAATGAAAGGAGCTGGCATCTCACTCTCTTTGAATCTTCTTTATCATGCTAAGAGGAGCAGGAAAAAGCAAAAAATTTCAGAATTGCACCTTGCAATGTGGAGAAATTACTGTTTGTGCATTTACAATATTCATTGATTTTTACCATTGAAAAACGTCCAGAAATGATTGAAGCTACTGACTGAATGAAAGTAACTGGCATCTCACTCTCTTTGAATCTTCTTTATCATGCTAAGAGGAGCAGGAAAAAGCAAAAAATTTCAGACTTGCACCTTGCAATGCGGAGAAATTACTGTTTGTGCATTTACAATATTCATTGATTTTTGCCATTGAAAAACATCATGTTATTCATATACCAGAAATGTTTGAAGCTACTGACTGAATGAAAGGAGCTGGCATCTCACTCTCTTTGAATCTTCTTTATCATGCTAAGAGGAGCAGGAAAAAGCAAAAAATTTCAGAATTGCACCTTGCAATGCGGAGAAATTACTGTTTGTGCATTTACAATATTCATTGATTTTTGCCATTGAAAAACGTCCAGAAATGATTGAAGCTACTGACTGAATGAAAGGAGCTGGCATCTCACTCTCTTGGAATCTTCTTTATCATGCTAAGAGGAGCAGGAAAAAGCAAAAAATTTCAGAATTGCACCTTGCAATGCGGAGAAATTACTGTTTGTGCATTTACAATATTCATTGATTTTTGCCATTGAAAAACGTCCAGAAATGATTGAAGCTACTGACTGAATGAAAGGAGCTGGCATCTCACTCTCTTTGAATCTTCTTTATCATGCTAAGAGGAGCAGGAAAAATCAAAAAATTTCAGAATTGCACCTTGCAATGCGGAGAAATTACTGTTTGTGCATTTACAATATTCATTGATTTTTGCCATTGAAAAACATGTTATTCATATACCAGAAATGTTTGAAGCTACTGACTGAATGAAAGGAGCTGGCACCTCACTCTCTTTGAATCTTCTTTATCATGCTAAGAGGAGCGGGAAAAAGCAAAAAATTTCAGAATTGCACCTTGCAATGCGGAGAAATTACTGTTTGTGAATTTACAATATTCATTGATTTTTGCCATTGAAAAACGTCCAGAAATGATTGAAGGTACTGACTGAATGAAAGGAGCTGGCATCTCACTCTCTTTGAATCTTCTTTATCATGCTAAGAGGAGCAGGAAAAAGCAAAAAATTTCAGAATTGCACCTTGCAATGCGGAGAAATTACTGTTTGTGCATTTACAATATTCATTGATTTTTGCCACTGAAAAACGTCCAGAAATGATTGAAGCTACTGACTGAATGAAAGGAGCTGGCATCTCACTCTCTTTGAATCTTCTTTATCATGCTAAGAGGAGCAGGAAAAAGCAAAAAATTTCAGAATTGCACCTTGCAATGCGGAGAAATTACTGTTTGTGCATTTACAATATTCATTGATTTTTGCCATTGAAAAACATCGTTATTCATATACCAGAAATGTTTGAAGCTACTGACTGAATGAAAGGAGCTGGCATCTCACTCTCTTTGAATCTTCTTTATCATGCTAAGAGGAGCAGGAAAAAGCAAAAAATTTCAGAATTGCACCTTGCAATGCGGAGAAATTACTGTTTGTGCATTTACAATATTCATTGATTTTTGCCATTGAAAAACATCATGTTATTCATATACCAGAAATGTTTGAAGCTACTGACTGAATGAAAGGAGCTGGCATCTCACTCTCTTTGAATCTTCTTTATCATGCTAAGAGGAGCAGGAAAAAGCAAAAAATTTCAGAATTGCACCTTGCAATGCGGAGAAATTACTCTTTGTGCTTTTACAATATTCATTGATTTTTGCCATTGAAAAACGTCCAGAAATGATTGAAGCTACTGACTGAATGAAAGGAGCTGGCATCTCACTCTCTTTGAATCTTCTTTATCATGCTAAGAGGAGCAGGAAAAATCAAAAAATTTCAGAATTGCACCTTGCAATGCGGAGAAATTACTGTTTGTGCATTTACAATATTCATTGATTTTTGCCATTGAAAAACATGTTATTCATATACCAGAAATGTTTGAAGCTACTGACTGAATGAAAGGAGCTGGCACCTCACTCTCTTTGAATCTTCTTTATCATGCTAAGAGGAGCGGGAAAAAGCAAAAAATTTCAGAATTGCACCTTGCAATGCGGAGAAATTACTGTTTGTGCATTTACAATATTCATTGATTTTTGCCATTGAAAAACGTCCAGAAATGATTGAAGCTACTGACTGAATGAAAGGAGCTGGCATCTCACTCTCTTTGAATCTTCTTTATCATGCTAAGAGGAGCAGGAAAAAGCAAAAAATTTCAGAATTGCACCTTGCAATGCGGAGAAATTACTGTTTGTGCATTTACAATATTCATTGATTTTTGCCATTGAAAAACGTCCAGAAATGATTGAAGCTACTGACTGAATGAAAGGAGCTGGCATCTCACTCTCTTTGAATCTTCTTTATCATGCTAAGAGGAGCAGGAAAAAGCAAAAAATTTCAGAATTGCACCTTGCAATGCGGAGAAATTACAGTTTGTGCATTTACAATATTCATTGATTTTTGCCATTGAAAAACATCCAGAAATGATTGAAGCTACTGACTGAATGAAAGGAGCTGGCATCTCACTCTCTTTGAATCTTCTTTATCATGCTAAGAGGAGCAGGAAAAAGCAAAAAATTTCAGAATTGCACCTTGCAATGCGGAGAAATTACTGTTTGTGCATTTACAATATTCATTGATTTTTGCCATTGAAAAACATCATGTTATTCATATACCAGAAATGTTTGAAGCTACTGACTGAATGAAAGGAGCTGGCATCTCACTCTCTTTGAATCTTCTTTATCATGCTAAGAGGAGCAGGAAAAAGCAAAAAATTTCAGAATTGCACCTTGCAATGTGGAGAAATTACTGTTTGTGCATTTACAATATTCATTGATTTTTACCATTGAAAAACGTCCAGAAATGATTGAAGCTACTGACTGAATGAAAGTAGCTGGCATCTCACTCTCTTCGAATCTTCTTTATCATGCTAAGAGGAGCAGGAAAAAGCAAAAAATTTCAGACTTGCACCTTGCAATGCGGAGAAATTACTGTTTGTGCATTTACAATATTCATTGATTTTTGCCATTGAAAAACGTCCAGAAATGATTGAAGGTACTGACTGAATGAAAGGAGCTGGCATCTCACTCTCTTTGAATCTTCTTTATCATGCTAAGAGGAGCAGGAAAAAGCAAAAAATTTCAGAATTGCACCTTGCAATGCGGAGAAATTACTGTTTGTGCATTTACAATATTCATTGATTTTTGCCATTGAAAAACATCATGTTATTCATATACCAGAAATGTTTGAAGCTACTGACTGAATGAAAGGAGCTGGCATCTCACTCTCCTTGAATCTTCTTTATCATGCTAAGAGGAGCAGGAAAAAGCAAAAAATTTCAGAATTGCACCTTGCAATGCGGAGAAATTACTGTTTGTGCATTTACAATATTCATTGATTTTTGCCATTGAAAAACATCATGTTATTCATATACCAGAAATGTTTGAAGCTACTGACTGAATGAAAGGAGCTGGCATCTCACTCTCTTTGAATCTTCTTTATCATGCTAAGAGGAGCAGGAAAAAGCAAAAAATTTCAGAATTGCACCTTGCAATGTGGAGAAATTACTGTTTGTGCATTTACAATATTCATTGATTTTTACCATTGAAAAACGTCCAGAAATGATTGAAGCTACTGACTGAATGAAAGTAGCTGGCATCTCACTCTCTTTGAATCTTCTTTATCATGCTAAGAGGAGCAGGAAAAAGCAAAAAATCTCAGACTTGCACCTTGCAATGCGGAGAAATTACTGTTTGTGCATTTACAATATTCATTGATTTTTGCCATTGAAAAACATCATGTTATTCATATACCAGAAATGTTTGAAGCTACTGACTGAATGAAAGGAGCTGGCATCTCACTCTCTTTGAATCTTCTTTATCATGCTAAGAGGAGCAGGAAAAAGCAAAAAATTTCAGAATTGCACCTTGCAATGCGGAGAAATTACTGTTTGTGCATTTACAATATTCATTGATTTTTGCCATTGAAAAACATCATGTTATTCATATACCAGAAATGTTTGAAGCTACTGACTGAATGAAAGGAGCTGGCATCTCACTCTCTTTGAATCTTCTTTATCATGCTAAGAGGAGCAGGAAAAAGCAAAAAATTTCAGAATTGCACCTTGCAATGCGGAGAAATTACTGTTTGTGCATTTACAATATTCATTGATTTTTGCCATTGAAAAACATCCAGAAATGATTGAAGCTACTGACTGAATGAAAGGAGCTGGCATCTCACTCTCTTTGAATCTTCTTTATCATGCTAAGAGGAGCAGGAAAAATCAAAAAATTTCAGAATTGCACCTTGCAATGCGGAGAAATTACTGTTTGTGCATTTACAATATTCATTGATTTTTGCCATTGAAAAACATGTTATTCATATACCAGAAATGTTTGAAGCTACTGACTGAATGAAAGGAGCTGGCACCTCACTCTCTTTGAATCTTCTTTATCATGCTAAGAGGAGCGGGAAAAAGCAAAAAATTTCAGAATTGCACCTTGCAATGCGGAGAAATTACTGTTTGTGCATTTACAATATTCATTGATTTTTGCCATTGAAAAACATCCAGAAATGATTGAAGGTACTGACTAAATGAAAGGAGCTGGCATCTCACTCTCTTTGAATCTTCTTTATCATGCTAAGAGGAGCAGGAAAAAGCAAAAAATTTCAGAATTGCACCTTGCAATGCGGAGAAATTACTGTTTGTGCATTTACAATATTCATTGATTTTTGCCATTAAAAAACGTCCAGAAATGATTGAAGCTACTGACTGAATGAAAGGAGCTGGCATCTCACTCTCTTTGAATCTTCTTTATCATGCTAAGAGGAGCAGGAAAAAGCAAAAAATTTCAGAATTGCACTTTGCAATACGGAGAAATTACAGTTTGTGCATTTACAATATTCATTGATTTTTGCCATTGAAAAACATCCAGAAATGATTGAAGCTACTGACTGAATGAAAGGAGCTGGCATCTCACTCTCTTTGAATCTTCTTTATCATACTAAGAGGAGCAGGAAAAAGCAAAAAATTTCAGACTTGCACCTTGCAATGCGGAGAAATTACTGTTTGTGCATTTACAATATTCATTGATTTTTGCCATTGAAAAACATGTTATTCATATACCAGAAATGTTTGAAGCTACTGACTGAATGAAAGGAGCTGGCACCTCACTCTCTTTGAATCTTCTTTATCATGCTAAGAGGAGCGGGAAAAAGCAAAAAATTTCAGAATTGCACCTTGCAATGCGGAGAAATTACTGTTTGTGCATTTACAATATTCATTGATTTTTGCCATTGAAAAACGTCCAGAAATGATTGAAGCTACTGACTGAATGAAAGGAGCTGGCATCTCACTCTCTTTGAATCTTCTTTATCATGCTAAGAGGAGCAGGAAAAAGCAAAAAATTTCAGAATTGCACCTTGCAATGCGGAGAAATTACTGTTTGTGCATTTACAATATTCATTGATTTTTGCCATTGAAAAACGTCCAGAAATGATTGAAGCTACTGACTGAATGAAAGGAGCTGGCATCTCACTCTCTTTGAATCTTCTTTATCATGCTAAGAGGAGCAGGAAAAAGCAAAAAATTTCAGAATTGCACCTTGCAATGCGGAGAAATTACAGTTTGTGCATTTACAATATTCATTGATTTTTGCCATTGAAAAACATCCAGAAATGATTGAAGCTACTGACTGAATGAAAGGAGCTGGCATCTCACTCTCTTTGAATCTTCTTTATCATGCTAAGAGGAGCAGGAAAAAGCAAAAAATTTCAGAATTGCACCTTGCAATGCGGAGAAATTACTGTTTGTGCATTTACAATATTCATTGATTTTTGCCATTGAAAAACATCATGTTATTCATATACCAGAAATGTTTGAAGCTACTGACTGAATGAAAGGAGCTGGCATCTCACTCTCTTTGAATCTTCTTTATCATGCTAAGAGGAGCAGGAAAAAGCAAAAAATTTCAGAATTGCACCTTGCAATGTGGAGAAATTACTGTTTGTGCATTTACAATATTCATTGATTTTTACCATTGAAAAACGTCCAGAAATGATTGAAGCTACTGACTGAATGAAAGTAGCTGGCATCTCACTCTCTTCGAATCTTCTTTATCATGCTAAGAGGAGCAGGAAAAAGCAAAAAATTTCAGACTTGCACCTTGCAATGCGGAGAAATTACTGTTTGTGCATTTACAATATTCATTGATTTTTGCCATTGAAAAACGTCCAGAAATGATTGAAGGTACTGACTGAATGAAAGGAGCTGGCATCTCACTCTCTTTGAATCTTCTTTATCATGCTAAGAGGAGCAGGAAAAAGCAAAAAATTTCAGAATTGCACCTTGCAATGCGGAGAAATTACTGTTTGTGCATTTACAATATTCATTGATTTTTGCCACTGAAAAACGTCCAGAAATGATTGAAGCTACTGACTGAATGAAAGGAGCTGGCATCTCACTCTCTTTGAATCTTCTTTATCATGCTAAGAGGAGCAGGAAAAAGCAAAAAATTTCAGAATTGCACCTTGCAATGCGGAGAAATTACAGTTTGTGCATTTACAATATTTATTGATTTTTGCCATTGAAAAACATCCAGAAATGATTGAAGCTACGGACTGAATGAAAGGAGCTGGCATCTCACTCTCTTTGAATCTTCTTTATCATGCTAAGAGGAGCAGGAAAAAGCAAAAAATTTCAGAATTGCACCTTGCAATGCGGAGAAATTACTGTTTGTGCATTTACAATATTCATTGATTTTTGCCATTGAAAAACATCATGTTATTCATATACCAGAAATGTTTGAAGCTACTGACTGAATGAAAGGAGCTGGCATCTCACTCTCTTTGAATCTTCTTTATCATGCTAAGAGGAGCAGGAAAAAGCAAAAAATTTCAGAATTGCACCTTGCAATGTGGAGAAATTACTGTTTGTGCATTTACAATATTCATTGATTTTTACCATTGAAAAACGTCCAGAAATGATTGAAGCTACTGACTGAATGAAAGTAGCTGGCATCTCACTCTCTTTGAATCTTCTTTATCATGCTAAGAGGAGCAGGAAAAAGCAAAAAATCTCAGACTTGCACCTTGCAATGCGGAGAAATTACTGTTTGTGCATTTACAATATTCATTGATTTTTGCCATTGAAAAACATCATGTTATTCATATACCAGAAATGTTTGAAGCTACTGACTGAATGAAAGGAGCTGGCATCTCACTCTCTTTGAATCTTCTTTATCATGCTAAGAGGAGCAGGAAAAAGCAAAAAATTTCAGAATTGCACCTTGCAATGCGGAGAAATTACTGTTTGTGCATTTACAATATTAATTGATTTTTGCCATTGAAAAACATCATGTTATTCATATACCAGAAATGTTTGAAGCTACTGACTGAATGAAAGGAGCTGGCATCTCACTCTCTTTGAATCTTCTTTATCATGCTAAGAGGAGCAGGAAAAAGCAAAAAATTTCAGAATTGCACCTTGCAATGCGGAGAAATTACTGTTTGTGCATTTACAATATTCATTGATTTTTGCCATTGAAAAACATCCAGAAATGATTGAAGCTACTGACTGAATGAAAGGAGCTGGCATCTCACTCTCTTTGAATCTTCTTTATCATGCTAAGAGGAGCAGGAAAAATCAAAAAATTTCAGGATTGCACCTTGCAATGCGGAGAAATTACTGTTTGTGCATTTACAATATTCATTGATTTTTGCCATTGAAAAACATGTTATTCATATACCAGAAATGTTTGAAGCTACTGACTGAATGAAAGGAGCTGGCACCTCACTCTCTTTGAATCTTCTTTATCATGCTAAGAGGAGCGGGAAAAAGCAAAAAATTTCAGAATTGCACCTTGCAATGCGGAGAAATTACTGTTTGTGCATTTACAATATTCATTGATTTTTGCCATTGAAAAACGTCCAGAAATGATTGAAGGTACTGACTAAATGAAAGGAGCTGGCATCTCACTCTCTTTGAATCTTCTTTATCATGCTAAGAGGAGCAGGAAAAAGCAAAAAATTTCAGAATTGCACCTTGCAATGCGGAGAAATTACTGTTTGTGCATTTACAATATTCATTGATTTTTGCCATTGAAAAACATCATGTTATTCATATACCAGAAATGTTTGAAGCTACTGACTGAATGAAAGGAGCTGGCATCTCACTCTCTTTGAATCTTCTTTATCATGCTAAGAGGAGCAGGAAAAAGCAAAAAATTTCAGAATTGCACCTTGCAATGTGGAGAAATTACTGTTTGTGCATTTACAATATTCATTGATTTTTACCATTGAAAAACGTCCAGAAATGATTGAAGCTACTGACTGAATGAAAGTAGCTGGCATCTCACTCTCTTTGAATCTTCTTTATCATGCTAAGAGGAGCAGGAAAAAGCAAAAAATCTCAGACTTGCACCTTGCAATGCGGAGAAATTACTGTTTGTGCATTTACAATATTCATTGATTTTTGCCATTGAAAAACATCATGTTATTCATATACCAGAAATGTTTGAAGCTACTGACTGAATGAAAGGAGCTGGCATCTCACTCTCTTTGAATCTTCTTTATCATGCTAAGAGGAGCAGGAAAAAGCAAAAAATTTCAGAATTGCACCTTGCAATGCGGAGAAATTACTGTTTGTGCATTTACAATATTCATTGATTTTTGCCATTGAAAAACATCATGTTATTCATATACCAGAAATGTTTGAAGCTACTGACTGAATGAAAGGAGCTGGCATCTCACTCTCTTTGAATCTTCTTTATCATGCTAAGAGGAGCAGGAAAAAGCAAAAAATTTCAGAATTGCACCTTGCAATGCGGAGAAATTACTGTTTGTGCATTTACAATATTCATTGATTTTTGCCATTGAAAAACATCCAGAAATGATTGAAGCTACTGACTGAATGAAAGGAGCTGGCATCTCACTCTCTTTGAATCTTCTTTATCATGCTAAGAGGAGCAGGAAAAATCAAAAAATTTCAGAATTGCACCTTGCAATGCGGAGAAATTACTGTTTGTGCATTTACAATATTCATTGATTTTTGCCATTGAAAAACATGTTATTCATATACCAGAAATGTTTGAAGCTACTGACTGAATGAAAGGAGCTGGCACCTCACTCTCTTTGAATCTTCTTTATCATGCTAAGAGGAGCGGGAAAAAGCAAAAAATTTCAGAATTGCACCTTGCAATGCGGAGAAATTACTGTTTGTGCATTTACAATATTCATTGATTTTTGCCATTGAAAAACGTCCAGAAATGATTGAAGGTACTGACTAAATGAAAGGAGCTGGCATCTCACTCTCTTTGAATCTTCTTTATCATGCTAAGAGGAGCAGGAAAAAGCAAAAAATTTCAGAATTGCACCTTGCAATGCGGAGAAATTACTGTTTGTGCATTTACAATATTCATTGATTTTTGCCATTGAAAAACATGTTATTCATATACCAGAAATGTTTGAAGCTACTGACTGAATGAAAGGAGCTGGCACCTCACTCTCTTTGAATCTTCTTTATCATGCTAAGAGGAGCGGGAAAAAGCAAAAAATTTCAGAATTGCACCTTGCAATGCGGAGAAATTACTGTTTGTGCATTTACAATATTCATTGATTTTTGCCATTGAAAAACGTCCAGAAATGATTGAAGGTACTGACTGAATGAAAGGAGCTGGCATCTCACTCTCTTTGAATTTTCTTTATCATGCTAAGAGGAGCAGGAAAAAGCAAAAAATTTCAGAATTGCACCTTGCAATGCGGAGAAATTACTGTTTGTGCATTTACAATATTCATTGGTTTTTGCCATTGAAAAACGTCCAGAAATGATTGAAGCTACTGACTGAATGAAAGGAGCTGGCATCTCACTCTCTTTGAATCTTCTTTATCATGCTAAGAGGAGCAGGAAAAAGCAAAAAATTTCAGAATTGCACCTTGCAATGCGGAGAAATTACAGTTTGTGCATTTACAATATTCATTGATTTTTGCCATTGAAAAACATCCAGAAATGATTGAAGCTACTGACTGAATGAAAGGAGCTGGCATCTCACTCTCTTTGAATCTTCTTTATCATGCTAAGAGGAGCAGGAAAAAGCAAAAAATTTCAGAATTGCACCTTGCAATGCGGAGAAATTACTGTTTGTGCATTTACAATATTCATTGATTTTTGCCATTGAAAAACATCATGTTATTCATATACCAGAAATGTTTGAAGCTACTGACTGAATGAAAGGAGCTGGCATCTCACTCTCTTTGAATCTTCTTTATCATGCTAAGAGGAGCAGGAAAAAGCAAAAAATTTCAGAATTGCACCTTGCAATGTGGAGAAATTACTGTTTGTGCATTTACAATATTCATTGATTTTTACCATTGAAAAACGTCCAGAAATGATTGAAGCTACTGACTGAATGAAAGTAGCTGGCATCTCACTCTCTTTGAATCTTCTTTATCATGCTAAGAGGAGCAGGAAAAAGCAAAAAATCTCAGACTTGCACCTTGCAATGCGGAGAAATTACTGTTTGTGCATTTACAATATTCATTGATTTTTGCCATTGAAAAACATCATGTTATTCATATACCAGAAATGTTTGAAGCTACTGACTGAATGAAAGGAGCTGGCATCTCACTCTCTTTGAATCTTCTTTATCATGCTAAGAGGAGCAGGAAAAAGCAAAAAATTTCAGAATTGCACCTTGCAATGCGGAGAAATTACTGTTTGTGCATTTACAATATTCATTGATTTTTGCCATTGAAAAACATCATGTTATTCATATACCAGAAATGTTTGAAGCTACTGACTGAATGAAAGGAGCTGGCATCTCACTCTCTTTGAATCTTCTTTATCATGCTAAGAGGAGCAGGAAAAAGCAAAAAATTTCAGAATTGCACCTTGCAATGCGGAGAAATTACTGTTTGTGCATTTACAATATTCATTGATTTTTGCCATTGAAAAACATCCAGAAATGATTGAAGCTACTGACTGAATGAAAGGAGCTGGCATCTCACTCTCTTTGAATCTTCTTTATCATGCTAAGAGGAGCAGGAAAAATCAAAAAATTTCAGAATTGCACCTTGCAATGCGGAGAAATTACTGTTTGTGCATTTACAATATTCATTGATTTTTGCCATTGAAAAACATGTTATTCATATACCAGAAATGTTTGAAGCTACTGACTGAATGAAAGGAGCTGGCACCTCACTCTCTTTGAATCTTCTTTATCATGCTAAGAGGAGCGGGAAAAAGCAAAAAATTTCAGAATTGCACCTTGCAATGCGGAGAAATTACTGTTTGTGCATTTACAATATTCATTGATTTTTGCCATTGAAAAACGTCCAGAAATGATTGAAGGTACTGACTAAATGAAAGGAGCTGGCATCTCACTCTCTTTGAATCTTCTTTATCATGCTAAGAGGAGCAGGAAAAAGCAAAAAATTTCAGAATTGCACCTTGCAATGCGGAGAAATTACTGTTTGTGCATTTACAATATTCATTGATTTTTGCCATTGAAAAACATGTTATTCATATACCAGAAATGTTTGAAGCTACTGACTGAATGAAAGGAGCTGGCACCTCACTCTCTTTGAATCTTCTTTATCATGCTAAGAGGAGCGGGAAAAAGCAAAAAATTTCAGAATTGCACCTTGCAATGCGGAGAAATTACTGTTTGTGCATTTACAATATTCATTGATTTTTGCCATTGAAAAACGTCCAGAAATGATTGAAGGTACTGACTGAATGAAAGGAGCTGGCATCTCACTCTCTTTGAATTTTCTTTATCATGCTAAGAGGAGCAGGAAAAAGCAAAAAATTTCAGAATTGCACCTTGCAATGCGGAGAAATTACTGTTTGTGCATTTACAATATTCATTGGTTTTTGCCATTGAAAAACGTCCAGAAATGATTGAAGCTACTGACTGAATGAAAGGAGCTGGCATCTCACTCTCTTTGAATCTTCTTTATCATGCTAAGAGGAGCAGGAAAAAGCAAAAAATTTCAGAATTGCACCTTGCAATGCGGAGAAATTACAGTTTGTGCATTTACAATATTCATTGATTTTTGCCATTGAAAAACATCCAGAAATGATTGAAGCTACTGACTGAATGAAAGGAGCTGGCATCTCACTCTCTTTGAATCTTCTTTATCATGCTAAGAGGAGCAGGAAAAAGCAAAAAATTTCAGAATTGCACCTTGCAATGCGGAGAAATTACTGTTTGTGCATTTACAATATTCATTGATTTTTGCCATTGAAAAACATCATGTTATTCATATACCAGAAATGTTTGAAGCTACTGACTGAATGAAAGGAGCTGGCATCTCACTCTCTTTGAATCTTCTTTATCATGCTAAGAGGAGCAGGAAAAAGCAAAAAATTTCAGAATTGCACCTTGCAATGTGGAGAAATTACTGTTTGTGCATTTACAATATTCATTGATTTTTACCATTGAAAAACGTCCAGAAATGATTGAAGCTACTGACTGAATGAAAGTAGCTGGCATCTCACTCTCTTTGAATCTTCTTTATCATGCTAAGAGGAGCAGGAAAAAGCAAAAAATTTCAGACTTGCACCTTGCAATGCGGAGAAATTACTGTTTGTGCATTTACAATATTCATTGATTTTTGCCATTGAAAAACATCATGTTATTCATATACCAGAAATGTTTGAAGCTACTGACTGAATGAAAGGAGCTGGCATCTCACTCTCTTTGAATCTTCTTTATCATGCTAAGAGGAGCAGGAAAAAGCAAAAAATTTCAGAATTGCACCTTGCAATGCGGAGAAATTACTGTTTGTGCATTTACAATATTCATTGATTTTTGCCATTGAAAAACATCATGTTATTCATATACCAGAAATGTTTGAAGCTACTGACTGAATGAAAGGAGCTGGCATCTCACTCTCTTTGAATCTTCTTTATCATGCTAAGAGGAGCAGGAAAAAGCAAAAAATTTCAGAATTGCACCTTGCAATGTGGAGAAATTACTGTTTGTGCATTTACAATATTCATTGATTTTTACCATTGAAAAACGTCCAGAAATGATTGAAGCTACTGACTGAATGAAAGTAGCTGGCATCTCACTCTCTTTGAATCTTCTTTATCATGCTAAGAGGAGCAGGAAAAAGCAAAAAAATTTCAGACTTGCACCTTGCAATGCGGAGAAATTACTGTTTGTGCATTTACAATATTCATTGATTTTTGCCATTGAAAAACATCATGTTATTCATATACCAGAAATGTTTGAAGCTACTGACTGAATGAAAGGAGCTGGCATCTCACTCTCTTTGAATCTTCTTTATCATGCTAAGAGGAGCAGGAAAAAGCAAAAAATTTCAGAATTGCACCTTGCAATGCGGAGAAATTACTGTTTGTGCATTTACAATATTCATTGATTTTTGCCATTGAAAAACATCATGTTATTCATATACCAGAAATGTTTGAAGCTACTGACTGAATGAAAGGAGCTGACATCTCACTCTCTTTGAATCTTCTTTATCATGCTAAGAGGAGCAGGAAAAAGCAAAAAATTTCAGAATTGCACCTTGCAATGCGGAGAAATTACTGTTTGTGCATTTACAATATTCATTGATTTTTGCCATTGAAAAACATCCAGAAATGATTGAAGCTACTGACTGAATGAAAGGAGCTGGCATCTCACTCTCTTTGAATCTTCTTTATCATGCTAAGAGGAGCAGGAAAAAGCAAAAAATTTCAGAATTGCACCTTGCAATGCGGAGAAATTACTGTTTGTGCATTTACAATATTCATTGATTTTTGCCATTGAAAAACATCATGTTATTCATATACCAGAAATGTTTGAAGCTACTGACTGAATGAAAGGAGCTGGCATCTCACTCTCTTTGAATCTTCTTTATCATGCTAAGAGGAGCAGGAAAAAGCAAAAAATTTCAGAATTGCACCTTGCAATGCGGAGAAATTACTGTTTGTGCATTTACAATATTCATTGATTTTTGCCATTGAAAAACATCATGTTATTCATATACCAGAAATGTTTGAAGCTACTGACTGAATGAAAGGAGCTGGCATCTCACTCTCTTTGAATCTTCTTTATCATGCTAAGAGGAGCAGGAAAAAGCAAAAAATTTCAGAATTGCACCTTGCAATGTGGAGAAATTACTGTTTGTGCATTTACAATATTCATTGATTTTTACCATTGAAAAACGTCCAGAAATGATTGAAGCTACTGACTGAATGAAAGTAACTGGCATCTCACTCTCTTTGAATCTTCTTTATCATGCTAAGAGGAGCAGGAAAAAGCAAAAAATTTCAGACTTGCACCTTGCAATGCGGAGAAATTACTGTTTGTGCATTTACAATATTCATTGATTTTTGCCATTGAAAAACATCATGTTATTCATATACCAGAAATGTTTGAAGCTACTGACTGAATGAAAGGAGCTGGCATCTCACTCTCTTTGAATCTTCTTTATCATGCTAAGAGGAGCAGGAAAAAGCAAAAAATTTCAGAATTGCACCTTGCAATGCGGAGAAATTACTGTTTGTGCATTTACAATATTCATTGATTTTTGCCATTGAAAAACGTCCAGAAATGATTGAAGCTACTGACTGAATGAAAGGAGCTGGCATCTCACTCTCTTGGAATCTTCTTTATCATGCTAAGAGGAGCAGGAAAAAGCAAAAAATTTCAGAATTGCACCTTGCAATGCGGAGAAATTACTGTTTGTGCATTTACAATATTCATTGATTTTTGCCATTGAAAAACGTCCAGAAATGATTGAAGCTACTGACTGAATGAAAGGAGCTGGCATCTCACTCTCTTTGAATCTTCTTTATCATGCTAAGAGGAGCAGGAAAAATCAAAAAATTTCAGAATTGCACCTTGCAATGCGGAGAAATTACTGTTTGTGCATTTACAATATTCATTGATTTTTGCCATTGAAAAACATGTTATTCATATACCAGAAATGTTTGAAGCTACTGACTGAATGAAAGGAGCTGGCACCTCACTCTCTTTGAATCTTCTTTATCATGCTAAGAGGAGCGGGAAAAAGCAAAAAATTTCAGAATTGCACCTTGCAATGCGGAGAAATTACTGTTTGTGCATTTACAATATTCATTGATTTTTGCCATTGAAAAACGTCCAGAAATGATTGAAGGTACTGACTGAATGAAAGGAGCTGGCATCTCACTCTCTTTGAATCTTCTTTATCATGCTAAGAGGAGCAGGAAAAAGCAAAAAATTTCAGAATTGCACCTTGCAATGCGGAGAAATTACTGTTTGTGCATTTACAATATTCATTGATTTTTGCCACTGAAAAACGTCCAGAAATGATTGAAGCTACTGACTGAATGAAAGGAGCTGGCATCTCACTCTCTTTGAATCTTCTTTATCATGCTAATAGGAGCAGGAAAAAGCAAAAAATTTCAGAATTGCACCTTGCAATGTGGAGAAATTACTGTTTGTGCATTTACAATATTCATTGATTTTTACCATTGAAAAACGTCCAGAAATGATTGAAGCTACTGACTGAATGAAAGTAGCTGGCATCTCACTCTCTTTGAATCTTCTTTATCATGCTAAGAGGAGCAGGAAAAAGCAAAAAATTTCAGACTTGCACCTTGCAATGCGGAGAAATTACTGTTTGTGCATTTACAATATTCATTGATTTTTGCCATTGAAAAACATCGTTATTCATATACCAGAAATGTTTGAAGCTACTGACTGAATGAAAGGAGCTGGCATCTCACTCTCTTTGAATCTTCTTTATCATGCTAAGAGGAGCAGGAAAAAGCAAAAAATTTCAGAATTGCACCTTGCAATGCGGAGAAATTACTGTTTGTGCATTTACAATATTCATTGATTTTTGCCATTGAAAAACATCATGTTATTCATATACCAGAAATGTTTGAAGCTACTGACCGAATGAAAGGAGCTGGCATCTCACTCTCTTTGAATCTTCTTTATCATGCTAAGAGGAGCAGGAAAAAGCAAAAAATTTCAGAATTGCACCTTGCAATGCGGAGAAATTACTCTTTGTGCTTTTACAATATTCATTGATTTTTGCCATTGAAAAACGTCCAGAAATGATTGAAGCTACTGACTGAATGAAAGGAGCTGGCATCTCACTCTCTTTGAATCTTCTTTATCATGCTAAGAGGAGCAGGAAAAATCAAAAAATTTCAGAATTGCACCTTGCAATGCGGAGAAATTACTGTTTGTGCATTTACAATATTCATTGATTTTTGCCATTGAAAAACATGTTATTCATATACCAGAAATGTTTGAAGCTACTGACTGAATGAAAGGAGCTGGCACCTCACTCTCTTTGAATCTTCTTTATCATGCTAAGAGGAGCGGGAAAAAGCAAAAAATTTCAGAATTGCACCTTGCAATGCGGAGAAATTACTGTTTGTGCATTTACAATATTCATTGATTTTTGCCATTGAAAAACGTCCAGAAATGATTGAAGGTACTGACTAAATGAAAGGAGCTGGCATCTCACTCTCTTTGAATCTTCTTTATCATGCTAAGAGGAGCAGGAAAAAGCAAAAAATTTCAGAATTGCACCTTGCAATGCGGAGAAATTACTGTTTGTGCATTTACAATATTCATTGATTTTTGCCATTGAAAAACATCATGTTATTCATATACCAGAAATGTTTGAAGCTACTGACTGAATGAAAGGAGCTGGCATCTCACTCTCTTTGAATCTTCTTTATCATGCTAAGAGGAGCAGGAAAAAGCAAAAAATTTCAGAATTGCACCTTGCAATGTGGAGAAATTACTGTTTGTGCATTTACAATATTCATTGATTTTTACCATTGAAAAACGTCCAGAAATGATTGAAGCTACTGACTGAATGAAAGTAGCTGGCATCTCACTCTCTTTGAATCTTCTTTATCATGCTAAGAGGAGCAGGAAAAAGCAAAAAATTTCAGACTTGCACCTTGCAATGCGGAGAAATTACTGTTTGTGCATTTACAATATTCATTGATTTTTGCCATTGAAAAACATCGTTATTCATATACCAGAAATGTTTGAAGCTACTGACTGAATGAAAGGAGCTGGCATCTCACTCTCTTTGAATCTTCTTTATCATGCTAAGAGGAGCAGGAAAAAGCAAAAAATTTCAGAATTGCACCTTGCAATGCGGAGAAATTACTGTTTGTGCATTTACAATATTCATTGATTTTTGCCATTGAAAAACATCATGTTATTCATATACCAGAAATGTTTGAAGCTACTGACTGAATGAAAGGAGCTGGCATCTCACTCTCTTTGAATCTTCTTTATCATGCTAAGAGGAGCAGGAAAAAGCAAAAAATTTCAGAATTGCACCTTGCAATGCGGAGAAATTACTCTTTGTGCTTTTACAATATTCATTGATTTTTGCCATTGAAAAACGTCCAGAAATGATTGAAGCTACTGACTGAATGAAAGGAGCTGGCATCTCACTCTCTTTGAATCTTCTTTATCATGCTAAGAGGAGCAGGAAAAATCAAAAAATTTCAGAATTGCACCTTGCAATGCGGAGAAATTACTGTTTGTGCATTTACAATATTCATTGATTTTTGCCATTGAAAAACATGTTATTCATATACCAGAAATGTTTGAAGCTACTGACTGAATGAAAGGAGCTGGCACCTCACTCTCTTTGAATCTTCTTTATCATGCTAAGAGGAGCGGGAAAAAGCAAAAAATTTCAGAATTGCACCTTGCAATGCGGAGAAATTACTGTTTGTGCATTTACAATATTCATTGATTTTTGCCATTGAAAAACGTCCAGAAATGATTGAAGGTACTGACTAAATGAAAGGAGCTGGCATCTCACTCTCTTTGAATCTTCTTTATCATGCTAAGAGGAGCAGGAAAAAGCAAAAAATTTCAGAATTGCACCTTGCAATGCGGAGAAATTACTGTTTGTGCATTTACAATATTCATTGATTTTTGCCATTGAAAAACATCATGTTATTCATATACCAGAAATGTTTGAAGCTACTGACTGAATGAAAGGAGCTGGCATCTCACTCTCTTTGAATCTTCTTTATCATGCTAAGAGGAGCAGGAAAAAGCAAAAAATTTCAGAATTGCACCTTGCAATGTGGAGAAATTACTGTTTGTGCATTTACAATATTCATTGATTTTTACCATTGAAAAACGTCCAGAAATGATTGAAGCTACTGACTGAATGAAAGTAGCTGGCATCTCACTCTCTTTGAATCTTCTTTATCATGCTAAGAGGAGCAGGAAAAAGCAAAAAATCTCAGACTTGCACCTTGCAATGCGGAGAAATTACTGTTTGTGCATTTACAATATTCATTGATTTTTGCCATTGAAAAACATGTTATTCATATACCAGAAATGTTTGAAGCTACTGACTGAATGAAAGGAGCTGGCACCTCACTCTCTTTGAATCTTCTTTATCATGCTAAGAGGAGCGGGAAAAAGCAAAAAATTTCAGAATTGCACCTTGCAATGCGGAGAAATTACTGTTTGTGCATTTACAATATTCATTGATTTTTGCCATTGAAAAACGTCCAGAAATGATTGAAGGTACTGACTGAATGAAAGGAGCTGGCATCTCACTCTCTTTGAATCTTCTTTATCATGCTAAGAGGAGCAGGAAAAAGCAAAAAATTTCAGAATTGCACCTTGCAATGCGGAGAAATTACTGTTTGTGCATTTACAATATTCATTGATTTTTGCCACTGAAAAACGTCCAGAAATGATTGAAGCTACTGACTGAATGAAAGGAGCTGGCATCTCACTCTCTTTGAATCTTCTTTATCATGCTAATAGGAGCAGGAAAAAGCAAAAAATTTCAGAATTGCACCTTGCAATGTGGAGAAATTACTGTTTGTGCATTTACAATATTCATTGATTTTTACCATTGAAAAACGTCCAGAAATGATTGAAGCTACTGACTGAATGAAAGTAGCTGGCATCTCACTCTCTTTGAATCTTCTTTATCATGCTAAGAGGAGCAGGAAAAAGCAAAAAATTTCAGACTTGCACCTTGCAATGCGGAGAAATTACTGTTTGTGCATTTACAATATTCATTGATTTTTGCCATTGAAAAACATCGTTATTCATATACCAGAAATGTTTGAAGCTACTGACTGAATGAAAGGAGCTGGCATCTCACTCTCTTTGAATCTTCTTTATCATGCTAAGAGGAGCAGGAAAAAGCAAAAAATTTCAGAATTGCACCTTGCAATGCGGAGAAATTACTGTTTGTGCATTTACAATATTCATTGATTTTTGCCATTGAAAAACATCATGTTATTCATATACCAGAAATGTTTGAAGCTACTGACTGAATGAAAGGAGCTGGCATCTCACTCTCTTTGAATCTTCTTTATCATGCTAAGAGGAGCAGGAAAAAGCAAAAAATTTCAGAATTGCACCTTGCAATGCGGAGAAATTACTCTTTGTGCTTTTACAATATTCATTGATTTTTGCCATTGAAAAACGTCCAGAAATGATTGAAGCTACTGACTGAATGAAAGGAGCTGGCATCTCACTCTCTTTGAATCTTCTTTATCATGCTAAGAGGAGCAGGAAAAATCAAAAAATTTCAGAATTGCACCTTGCAATGCGGAGAAATTACTGTTTGTGCATTTACAATATTCATTGATTTTTGCCATTGAAAAACATGTTATTCATATACCAGAAATGTTTGAAGCTACTGACTGAATGAAAGGAGCTGGCACCTCACTCTCTTTGAATCTTCTTTATCATGCTAAGAGGAGCGGGAAAAAGCAAAAAATTTCAGAATTGCACCTTGCAATGCGGAGAAATTACTGTTTGTGCATTTACAATATTCATTGATTTTTGCCATTGAAAAACGTCCAGAAATGATTGAAGGTACTGACTAAATGAAAGGAGCTGGCATCTCACTCTCTTTGAATCTTCTTTATCATGCTAAGAGGAGCAGGAAAAAGCAAAAAATTTCAGAATTGCACCTTGCAATGCGGAGAAATTACTGTTTGTGCATTTACAATATTCATTGATTTTTGCCATTGAAAAACATCATGTTATTCATATACCAGAAATGTTTGAAGCTACTGACTGAATGAAAGGAGCTGGCATCTCACTCTCTTTGAATCTTCTTTATCATGCTAAGAGGAGCAGGAAAAAGCAAAAAATTTCAGAATTGCACCTTGCAATGTGGAGAAATTACTGTTTGTGCATTTACAATATTCATTGATTTTTACCATTGAAAAACGTCCAGAAATGATTGAAGCTACTGACTGAATGAAAGTAGCTGGCATCTCACTCTCTTTGAATCTTCTTTATCATGCTAAGAGGAGCAGGAAAAAGCAAAAAATTTCAGACTTGCACCTTGCAATGCGGAGAAATTACTGTTTGTGCATTTACAATATTCATTGATTTTTGCCATTGAAAAACATCGTTATTCATATACCAGAAATGTTTGAAGCTACTGACTGAATGAAAGGAGCTGGCATCTCACTCTCTTTGAATCTTCTTTATCATGCTAAGAGGAGCAGGAAAAAGCAAAAAATTTCAGAATTGCACCTTGCAATGCGGAGAAATTACTGTTTGTGCATTTACAATATTCATTGATTTTTGCCATTGAAAAACATCATGTTATTCATATACCAGAAATGTTTGAAGCTACTGACTGAATGAAAGGAGCTGGCATCTCACTCTCTTTGAATCTTCTTTATCATGCTAAGAGGAGCAGGAAAAAGCAAAAAATTTCAGAATTGCACCTTGCAATGCGGAGAAATTACTCTTTGTGCTTTTACAATATTCATTGATTTTTGCCATTGAAAAACGTCCAGAAATGATTGAAGCTACTGACTGAATGAAAGGAGCTGGCATCTCACTCTCTTTGAATCTTCTTTATCATGCTAAGAGGAGCAGGAAAAATCAAAAAATTTCAGAATTGCACCTTGCAATGCGGAGAAATTACTGTTTGTGCATTTACAATATTCATTGATTTTTGCCATTGAAAAACATGTTATTCATATACCAGAAATGTTTGAAGCTACTGACTGAATGAAAGGAGCTGGCACCTCACTCTCTTTGAATCTTCTTTATCATGCTAAGAGGAGCGGGAAAAAGCAAAAAATTTCAGAATTGCACCTTGCAATGCGGAGAAATTACTGTTTGTGCATTTACAATATTCATTGATTTTTGCCATTGAAAAACGTCCAGAAATGATTGAAGGTACTGACTAAATGAAAGGAGCTGGCATCTCACTCTCTTTGAATCTTCTTTATCATGCTAAGAGGAGCAGGAAAAAGCAAAAAATTTCAGAATTGCACCTTGCAATGCGGAGAAATTACTGTTTGTGCATTTACAATATTCATTGATTTTTGCCATTGAAAAACATCATGTTATTCATATACCAGAAATGTTTGAAGCTACTGACTGAATGAAAGGAGCTGGCATCTCACTCTCTTTGAATCTTCTTTATCATGCTAAGAGGAGCAGGAAAAAGCAAAAAATTTCAGAATTGCACCTTGCAATGTGGAGAAATTACTGTTTGTGCATTTACAATATTCATTGATTTTTACCATTGAAAAACGTCCAGAAATGATTGAAGCTACTGACTGAATGAAAGTAGCTGGCATCTCACTCTCTTTGAATCTTCTTTATCATGCTAAGAGGAGCAGGAAAAAGCAAAAAATCTCAGACTTGCACCTTGCAATGCGGAGAAATTACTGTTTGTGCATTTACAATATTCATTGATTTTTGCCATTGAAAAACATCATGTTATTCATATACCAGAAATGTTTGAAGCTACTGACTGAATGAAAGGAGCTGGCATCTCACTCTCTTTGAATCTTCTTTATCATGCTAAGAGGAGCAGGAAAAAGCAAAAAATTTCAGAATTGCACCTTGCAATGCGGAGAAATTACTGTTTGTGCATTTACAATATTCATTGATTTTTGCCATTGAAAAACATCATGTTATTCATATACCAGAAATGTTTGAAGCTACTGACTGAATGAAAGGAGCTGGCATCTCACTCTCTTTGAATCTTCTTTATCATGCTAAGAGGAGCAGGAAAAAGCAAAAAATTTCAGAATTGCACCTTGCAATGCGGAGAAATTACTGTTTGTGCATTTACAATATTCATTGATTTTTGCCATTGAAAAACATCCAGAAATGATTGAAGCTACTGACTGAATGAAAGGAGCTGGCATCTCACTCTCTTTGAATCTTCTTTATCATGCTAAGAGGAGCAGGAAAAATCAAAAAATTTCAGAATTGCACCTTGCAATGCGGAGAAATTACTGTTTGTGCATTTACAATATTCATTGATTTTTGCCATTGAAAAACATGTTATTCATATACCAGAAATGTTTGAAGCTACTGACTGAATGAAAGGAGCTGGCACCTCACTCTCTTTGAATCTTCTTTATCATGCTAAGAGGAGCGGGAAAAAGCAAAAAATTTCAGAATTGCACCTTGCAATGCGGAGAAATTACTGTTTGTGCATTTACAATATTCATTGATTTTTGCCATTGAAAAACGTCCAGAAATGATTGAAGGTACTGACTAAATGAAAGGAGCTGGCATCTCACTCTCTTTGAATCTTCTTTATCATGCTAAGAGGAGCAGGAAAAAGCAAAAAATTTCAGAATTGCACCTTGCAATGCGGAGAAATTACTGTTTGTGCATTTACAATATTCATTGATTTTTGCCATTGAAAAACATGTTATTCATATACCAGAAATGTTTGAAGCTACTGACTGAATGAAAGGAGCTGGCACCTCACTCTCTTTGAATCTTCTTTATCATGCTAAGAGGAGCGGGAAAAAGCAAAAAATTTCAGAATTGCACCTTGCAATGCGGAGAAATTACTGTTTGTGCATTTACAATATTCATTGATTTTTGCCATTGAAAAACGTCCAGAAATGATTGAAGGTACTGACTGAATGAAAGGAGCTGGCATCTCACTCTCTTTGAATTTTCTTTATCATGCTAAGAGGAGCAGGAAAAAGCAAAAAATTTCAGAATTGCACCTTGCAATGTGGAGAAATTACTGTTTGTGCATTTACAATATTCATTGGTTTTTGCCATTGAAAAACGTCCAGAAATGATTGAAGCTACTGACTGAATGAAAGGAGCTGGCATCTCACTCTCTTTGAATCTTCTTTATCATGCTAAGAGGAGCAGGAAAAAGCAAAAAATTTCAGAATTGCACCTTGCAATGCGGAGAAATTACAGTTTGTGCATTTACAATATTCATTGATTTTTGCCATTGAAAAACATCCAGAAATGATTGAAGCTACTGACTGAATGAAAGGAGCTGGCATCTCACTCTCTTTGAATCTTCTTTATCATGCTAAGAGGAGCAGGAAAAAGCAAAAAATTTCAGAATTGCACCTTGCAATGCGGAGAAATTACTGTTTGTGCATTTACAATATTCATTGATTTTTGCCATTGAAAAACATCATGTTATTCATATACCAGAAATGTTTGAAGCTACTGACTGAATGAAAGGAGCTGGCATCTCACTCTCTTTGAATCTTCTTTATCATGCTAAGAGGAGCAGGAAAAAGCAAAAAATTTCAGAATTGCACCTTGCAATGTGGAGAAATTACTGTTTGTGCATTTACAATATTCATTGATTTTTACCATTGAAAAACGTCCAGAAATGATTGAAGCTACTGACTGAATGAAAGTAGCTGGCATCTCACTCTCTTTGAATCTTCTTTATCATGCTAAGAGGAGCAGGAAAAAGCAAAAAATTTCAGACTTGCACCTTGCAATGCGGAGAAATTACTGTTTGTGCATTTACAATATTCATTGATTTTTGCCATTGAAAAACATCATGTTATTCATATACCAGAAATGTTTGAAGCTACTGACTGAATGAAAGGAGCTGGCATCTCACTCTCTTTGAATCTTCTTTATCATGCTAAGAGGAGCAGGAAAAAGCAAAAAATTTCAGAATTGCACCTTGCAATGCGGAGAAATTACTGTTTGTGCATTTACAATATTCATTGATTTTTGCCATTGAAAAACATCATGTTATTCATATACCAGAAATGTTTGAAGCTACTGACTGAATGAAAGGAGCTGGCATCTCACTCTCTTTGAATCTTCTTTATCATGCTAAGAGGAGCAGGAAAAAGCAAAAAATTTCAGAATTGCACCTTGCAATGTGGAGAAATTACTGTTTGTGCATTTACAATATTCATTGATTTTTACCATTGAAAAACGTCCAGAAATGATTGAAGCTACTGACTGAATGAAAGTAGCTGGCATCTCACTCTCTTTGAATCTTCTTTATCATGCTAAGAGGAGCAGGAAAAAGCAAAAAAATTTCAGACTTGCACCTTGCAATGCGGAGAAATTACTGTTTGTGCATTTACAATATTCATTGATTTTTGCCATTGAAAAACATCATGTTATTCATATACCAGAAATGTTTGAAGCTACTGACTGAATGAAAGGAGCTGGCATCTCACTCTCTTTGAATCTTCTTTATCATGCTAAGAGGAGCAGGAAAAAGCAAAAAATTTCAGAATTGCACCTTGCAATGCGGAGAAATTACTGTTTGTGCATTTACAATATTCATTGATTTTTGCCATTGAAAAACATCATGTTATTCATATACCAGAAATGTTTGAAGCTACTGACTGAATGAAAGGAGCTGACATCTCACTCTCTTTGAATCTTCTTTATCATGCTAAGAGGAGCAGGAAAAAGCAAAAAATTTCAGAATTGCACCTTGCAATGCGGAGAAATTACTGTTTGTGCATTTACAATATTCATTGATTTTTGCCATTGAAAAACATCCAGAAATGATTGAAGCTACTGACTGAATGAAAGGAGCTGGCATCTCACTCTCTTTGAATCTTCTTTATCATGCTAAGAGGAGCAGGAAAAAGCAAAAAATTTCAGAATTGCACCTTGCAATGCGGAGAAATTACTGTTTGTGCATTTACAATATTCATTGATTTTTGCCATTGAAAAACATCATGTTATTCATATACCAGAAATGTTTGAAGCTACTGACTGAATGAAAGGAGCTGGCATCTCACTCTCTTTGAATCTTCTTTATCATGCTAAGAGGAGCAGGAAAAAGCAAAAAATTTCAGAATTGCACCTTGCAATGCGGAGAAATTACTGTTTGTGCATTTACAATATTCATTGATTTTTGCCATTGAAAAACATCATGTTATTCATATACCAGAAATGTTTGAAGCTACTGACTGAATGAAAGGAGCTGGCATCTCACTCTCTTTGAATCTTCTTTATCATGCTAAGAGGAGCAGGAAAAAGCAAAAAATTTCAGAATTGCACCTTGCAATGTGGAGAAATTACTGTTTGTGCATTTACAATATTCATTGATTTTTACCATTGAAAAACGTCCAGAAATGATTGAAGCTACTGACTGAATGAAAGTAACTGGCATCTCACTCTCTTTGAATCTTCTTTATCATGCTAAGAGGAGCAGGAAAAAGCAAAAAATTTCAGACTTGCACCTTGCAATGCGGAGAAATTACTGTTTGTGCATTTACAATATTCATTGATTTTTGCCATTGAAAAACATCATGTTATTCATATACCAGAAATGTTTGAAGCTACTGACTGAATGAAAGGAGCTGGCATCTCACTCTCTTTGAATCTTCTTTATCATGCTAAGAGGAGCAGGAAAAAGCAAAAAATTTCAGAATTGCACCTTGCAATGCGGAGAAATTACTGTTTGTGCATTTACAATATT
Organism: Phyllobates terribilis; assembly: GCF_046119375.1. Taxonomy (NCBI): domain Eukaryota; kingdom Metazoa; phylum Chordata; class Amphibia; order Anura; family Dendrobatidae; genus Phyllobates; species Phyllobates terribilis. Next base: position 172,606 of record NW_027364339.1, read on the forward strand.
CATTGATTTTTGCCATTGAAAAACGTCCAGAAATGATTGAAGCTACTGACTGAATGAAAGGAGCTGGCATCTCACTCTCTTGGAATCTTCTTTATCATGCTAAGAGGAGCAGGAAAAAGCAAAAAATTTCAGAATTGCACCTTGCAATGCGGAGAAATTACTGTTTGTGCATTTACAATATTTTGATTTTTGCCATTGAAAAACGTCCAGAAATGATTGAAGCTACTGACTGAATGAAAGGAGCTGGCATCTCACTCTCTTTGAATCTTCTTTATCATGCTAAGAGGAGCAGGAAAAATCAAAAAATTTCAGAATTGCACCTTGCAATGCGGAGAAATTACTGTTTGTGCATTTACAATATTCATTGATTTTTGCCATTGAAAAACATGTTATTCATATACCAGAAATGTTTGAAGCTACTGACTGAATGAAAGGAGCTGGCACCTCACTCTCTTTGAATCTTCTTTATCATGCTAAGAGGAGCGGGAAAAAGCAAAAAATTTCAGAATTGCACCTTGCAATGCGGAGAAATTACTGTTTGTGCATTTACAATATTCATTGATTTTTGCCATTGAAAAACGTCCAGAAATGATTGAAGGTACTGACTGAATGAAAGGAGCTGGCATCTCACTCTCTTTGAATCTTCTTTATCATGCTAAGAGGAGCAGGAAAAAGCAAAAAATTTCAGAATTGCACCTTGCAATGCGGAGAAATTACTGTTTGTGCATTTACAATATTCATTGATTTTTGCCACTGAAAAACGTCCAGAAATGATTGAAGCTACTGACTGAATGAAAGGAGCTGGCATCTCACTCTCTTTGAATCTTCTTTATCATGCTAATAGGAGCAGGAAAAAGCAAAAAATTTCAGAATTGCACCTTGCAATGTGGAGAAATTACTGTTTGTGCATTTACAATATTCATTGATTTTTACCATTGAAAAACGTCCAGAAATGATTGAAGCTACTGACTGAATGAAAGTAGCTGGCATCTCACTCTCTTTGAATCTTCTTTATCATGCTAAGAGGAGCAGGAAAAAGCAAAAAATTTCAGACTTGCACCTTGCAATGCGGAGAAATTACTGTTTGTGCATTTACAATATTCATTGATTTTTGCCATTGAAAAACATCGTTATTCATATACCAGAAATGTTTGAAGCTACTGACTGAATGAAAGGAGCTGGCATCTCACTCTCTTTGAATCTTCTTTATCATGCTAAGAGGAGCAGGAAAAAGCAAAAAATTTCAGAATTGCACCTTGCAATGCGGAGAAATTACTGTTTGTGCATTTACAATATTCATTGATTTTTGCCATTGAAAAACATCATGTTATTCATATACCAGAAATGTTTGAAGCTACTGACTGAATGAAAGGAGCTGGCATCTCACTCTCTTTGAATCTTCTTTATCATGCTAAGAGGAGCAGGAAAAAGCAAAAAATTTCAGAATTGCACCTTGCAATGCGGAGAAATTACTCTTTGTGCTTTTACAATATTCATTGATTTTTGCCATTGAAAAACGTCCAGAAATGATTGAAGCTACTGACTGAATGAAAGGAGCTGGCATCTCACTCTCTTTGAATCTTCTTTATCATGCTAAGAGGAGCAGGAAAAATCAAAAAATTTCAGAATTGCACCTTGCAATGCGGAGAAATTACTGTTTGTGCATTTACAATATTCATTGATTTTTGCCATTGAAAAACATGTTATTCATATACCAGAAATGTTTGAAGCTACTGACTGAATGAAAGGAGCTGGCACCTCACTCTCTTTGAATCTTCTTTATCATGCTAAGAGGAGCGGGAAAAAGCAAAAAATTTCAGAATTGCACCTTGCAATGCGGAGAAATTACTGTTTGTGCATTTACAATATTCATTGATTTTTGCCATTGAAAAACGTCCAGAAATGATTGAAGCTACTGACTGAATGAAAGGAGCTGGCATCTCACTCTCTTTGAATCTTCTTTATCATGCTAAGAGGAGCAGGAAAAAGCAAAAAATTTCAGAATTGCACCTTGCAATGCGGAGAAATTACTGTTTGTGCATTTACAATATTCATTGATTTTTGCCATTGAAAAACGTCCAGAAATGATTGAAGCTACTGACTGAATGAAAGGAGCTGGCATCTCACTCTCTTTGAATCTTCTTTATCATGCTAAGAGGAGCAGGAAAAAGCAAAAAATTTCAGAATTGCACCTTGCAATGCGGAGAAATTACAGTTTGTGCATTTACAATATTCATTGATTTTTGCCATTGAAAAACATCCAGAAATGATTGAAGCTACTGACTGAATGAAAGGAGCTGGCATCTCACTCTCTTTGAATCTTCTTTATCATGCTAAGAGGAGCAGGAAAAAGCAAAAAATTTCAGAATTGCACCTTGCAATGCGGAGAAATTACTGTTTGTGCATTTACAATATTCATTGATTTTTGCCATTGAAAAACATCATGTTATTCATATACCAGAAATGTTTGAAGCTACTGACTGAATGAAAGGAGCTGGCATCTCACTCTCTTTGAATCTTCTTTATCATGCTAAGAGGAGCAGGAAAAAGCAAAAAATTTCAGAATTGCACCTTGCAATGTGGAGAAATTACTGTTTGTGCATTTACAATATTCATTGATTTTTACCATTGAAAAACGTCCAGAAATGATTGAAGCTACTGACTGAATGAAAGTAGCTGGCATCTCACTCTCTTCGAATCTTCTTTATCATGCTAAGAGGAGCAGGAAAAAGCAAAAAATTTCAGACTTGCACCTTGCAATGCGGAGAAATTACTGTTTGTGCATTTACAATATTCATTGATTTTTGCCATTGAAAAACGTCCAGAAATGATTGAAGGTACTGACTGAATGAAAGGAGCTGGCATCTCACTCTCTTTGAATCTTCTTTATCATGCTAAGAGGAGCAGGAAAAAGCAAAAAATTTCAGAATTGCACCTTGCAATGCGGAGAAATTACTGTTTGTGCATTTACAATATTCATTGATTTTTGCCACTGAAAAACGTCCAGAAATGATTGAAGCTACTGACTGAATGAAAGGAGCTGGCATCTCACTCTCTTTGAATCTTCTTTATCATGCTAAGAGGAGCAGGAAAAAGCAAAAAATTTCAGAATTGCACCTTGCAATGCGGAGAAATTACAGTTTGTGCATTTACAATATTTATTGATTTTTGCCATTGAAAAACATCCAGAAATGATTGAAGCTACTGACTGAATGAAAGGAGCTGGCATCTCACTCTCTTTGAATCTTCTTTATCATGCTAAGAGGAGCAGGAAAAAGCAAAAAATTTCAGAATTGCACCTTGCAATGCGGAGAAATTACTGTTTGTGCATTTACAATATTCATTGATTTTTGCCATTGAAAAACATCATGTTATTCATATACCAGAAATGTTTGAAGCTACTGACTGAATGAAAGGAGCTGGCATCTCACTCTCTTTGAATCTTCTTTATCATGCTAAGAGGAGCAGGAAAAAGCAAAAAATTTCAGAATTGCACCTTGCAATGTGGAGAAATTACTGTTTGTGCATTTACAATATTCATTGATTTTTACCATTGAAAAACGTCCAGAAATGATTGAAGCTACTGACTGAATGAAAGTAGCTGGCATCTCACTCTCTTTGAATCTTCTTTATCATGCTAAGAGGAGCAGGAAAAAGCAAAAAATCTCAGACTTGCACCTTGCAATGCGGAGAAATTACTGTTTGTGCATTTACAATATTCATTGATTTTTGCCATTGAAAAACATCATGTTATTCATATACCAGAAATGTTTGAAGCTACTGACTGAATGAAAGGAGCTGGCATCTCACTCTCTTTGAATCTTCTTTATCATGCTAAGAGGAGCAGGAAAAAGCAAAAAATTTCAGAATTGCACCTTGCAATGCGGAGAAATTACTGTTTGTGCATTTACAATATTCATTGATTTTTGCCATTGAAAAACATCATGTTATTCATATACCAGAAATGTTTGAAGCTACTGACTGAATGAAAGGAGCTGGCATCTCACTCTCTTTGAATCTTCTTTATCATGCTAAGAGGAGCAGGAAAAAGCAAAAAATTTCAGAATTGCACCTTGCAATGCGGAGAAATTACTGTTTGTGCATTTACAATATTCATTGATTTTTGCCATTGAAAAACATCCAGAAATGATTGAAGCTACTGACTGAATGAAAGGAGCTGGCATCTCACTCTCTTTGAATCTTCTTTATCATGCTAAGAGGAGCAGGAAAAATCAAAAAATTTCAGAATTGCACCTTGCAATGCGGAGAAATTACTGTTTGTGCATTTACAATATTCATTGATTTTTGCCATTGAAAAACATGTTATTCATATACCAGAAATGTTTGAAGCTACTGACTGAATGAAAGGAGCTGGCACCTCACTCTCTTTGAATCTTCTTTATCATGCTAAGAGGAGCGGGAAAAAGCAAAAAATTTCAGAATTGCACCTTGCAATGCGGAGAAATTACTGTTTGTGCATTTACAATATTCATTGATTTTTGCCATTGAAAAACGTCCAGAAATGATTGAAGGTACTGACTAAATGAAAGGAGCTGGCATCTCACTCTCTTTGAATCTTCTTTATCATGCTAAGAGGAGCAGGAAAAAGCAAAAAATTTCAGAATTGCACCTTGCAATGCGGAGAAATTACTGTTTGTGCATTTACAATATTCATTGATTTTTGCCATTAAAAAACGTCCAGAAATGATTGAAGCTACTGACTGAATGAAAGGAGCTGGCATCTCACTCTCTTTTTATCTTCTTTATCATGCTAAGAGGAGCAGGAAAAAGCAAAAAATTTCAGAATTGCACTTTGCAATACGGAGAAATTACAGTTTGTGCATTTACAATATTCATTGATTTTTGCCATTGAAAAACATCCAGAAATGATTGAAGCTACTGACTGAATGAAAGGAGCTGGCATCTCACTCTCTTTGAATCTTCTTTATCATACTAAGAGGAGCAGGAAAAAGCAAAAAATTTCAGACTTGCACCTTGCAATGCGGAGAAATTACTGTTTGTGCATTTACAATATTCATTGATTTTTGCCATTGAAAAACATGTTATTCATATACCAGAAATGTTTGAAGCTACTGACTGAATGAAAGGAGCTGGCACCTCACTCTCTTTGAATCTTCTTTATCATGCTAAGAGGAGCGGGAAAAAGCAAAAAATTTCAGAATTGCACCTTGCAATGCGGAGAAATTACTGTTTGTGCATTTACAATATTCATTGATTTTTGCCATTGAAAAACGTCCAGAAATGATTGAAGCTACTGACTGAATGAAAGGAGCTGGCATCTCACTCTCTTTGAATCTTCTTTATCATGCTAAGAGGAGCAGGAAAAAGCAAAAAATTTCAGAATTGCACCTTGCAATGCGGAGAAATTACTGTTTGTGCATTTACAATATTCATTGATTTTTGCCATTGAAAAAGGTCCAGAAATGATTGAAGCTACTGACTGAATGAAAGGAGCTGGCATCTCACTCTCTTTGAATCTTCTTTATCATGCTAAGAGGAGCAGGAAAAAGCAAAAAATTTCAGAATTGCACCTTGCAATGCGGAGAAATTACAGTTTGTGCATTTACAATATTCATTGATTTTTGCCATTGAAAAACATCCAGAAATGATTGAAGCTACTGACTGAATGAAAGGAGCTGGCATCTCACTCTCTTTGAATCTTCTTTATCATGCTAAGAGGAGCAGGAAAAAGCAAAAAATTTCAGAATTGCACCTTGCAATGCGGAGAAATTACTGTTTGTGCATTTACAATATTCATTGATTTTTGCCATTGAAAAACATCATGTTATTCATATACCAGAAATGTTTGAAGCTACTGACTGAATGAAAGGAGCTGGCATCTCACTCTCTTTGAATCTTCTTTATCATGCTAAGAGGAGCAGGAAAAAGCAAAAAATTTCAGAATTGCACCTTGCAATGTGGAGAAATTACTGTTTGTGCATTTACAATATTCATTGATTTTTACCATTGAAAAACGTCCAGAAATGATTGAAGCTACTGACTGAATGAAAGTAGCTGGCATCTCACTCTCTTCGAATCTTCTTTATCATGCTAAGAGGAGCAGGAAAAAGCAAAAAATTTCAGACTTGCACCTTGCAATGCGGAGAAATTACTGTTTGTGCATTTACAATATTCATTGATTTTTGCCATTGAAAAACGTCCAGAAATGATTGAAGGTACTGACTGAATGAAAGGAGCTGGCATCTCACTCTCTTTGAATCTTCTTTATCATGCTAAGAGGAGCAGGAAAAAGCAAAAAATTTCAGAATTGCACCTTGCAATGCGGAGAAATTACAGTTTGTGCATTTACAATATTCATTGATTTTTGCCATTGAAAAACATCCAGAAATGATTGAAGCTACTGACTGAATGAAAGGAGCTGGCATCTCACTCTCTTTGAATCTTCTTTATCATGCTAAGAGGAGCAGGAAAAAGCAAAAAATTTCAGAATTGCACCTTGCAATGCGGAGAAATTACTGTTTGTGCATTTACAATATTCATTGATTTTTGCCATTGAAAAACATCATGTTATTCATATACCAGAAATGTTTGAAGCTACTGACTGAATGAAAGGAGCTGGCATCTCACTCTCTTTGAATCTTCTTTATCATGCTAAGAGGAGCAGGAAAAAGCAAAAAATTTCAGAATTGCACCTTGCAATGTGGAGAAATTACTGTTTGTGCATTTACAATATTCATTGATTTTTACCATTGAAAAACGTCCAGAAATGATTGAAGCTACTGACTGAATGAAAGTAGCTGGCATCTCACTCTCTTCGAATCTTCTTTATCATGCTAAGAGGAGCAGGAAAAAGCAAAAAATTTCAGACTTGCACCTTGCAATGCGGAGAAATTACTGTTTGTGCATTTACAATATTCATTGATTTTTGCCATTGAAAAACGTCCAGAAATGATTGAAGGTACTGACTGAATGAAAGGAGCTGGCATCTCACTCTCTTTGAATCTTCTTTATCATGCTAAGAGGAGCAGGAAAAAGCAAAAAATTTCAGAATTGCACCTTGCAATGCGGAGAAATTACTGTTTGTGCATTTACAATATTCATTGATTTTTGCCACTGAAAAACGTCCAGAAATGATTGAAGCTACTGACTGAATGAAAGGAGCTGGCATCTCACTCTCTTTGAATCTTCTTTATCATGCTAAGAGGAGCAGGAAAAAGCAAAAAATTTCAGAATTGCACCTTGCAATGCGGAGAAATTACAGTTTGTGCATTTACAATATTTATTGATTTTTGCCATTGAAAAACATCCAGAAATGATTGAAGCTACTGACTGAATGAAAGGAGCTGGCATCTCACTCTCTTTGAATCTTCTTTATCATGCTAAGAGGAGCAGGAAAAAGCAAAAAATTTCAGAATTGCACCTTGCAATGCGGAGAAATTACTGTTTGTGCATTTACAATATTCATTGATTTTTGCCATTGAAAAACATCATGTTATTCATATACCAGAAATGTTTGAAGCTACTGACTGAATGAAAGGAGCTGGCATCTCACTCTCTTTGAATCTTCTTTATCATGCTAAGAGGAGCAGGAAAAAGCAAAAAATTTCAGAATTGCACCTTGCAATGTGGAGAAATTACTGTTTGTGCATTTACAATATTCATTGATTTTTACCATTGAAAAACGTCCAGAAATGATTGAAGCTACTGACTGAATGAAAGTAGCTGGCATCTCACTCTCTTTGAATCTTCTTTATCATGCTAAGAGGAGCAGGAAAAAGCAAAAAATCTCAGACTTGCACCTTGCAATGCGGAGAAATTACTGTTTGTGCATTTACAATATTCATTGATTTTTGCCATTGAAAAACATCATGTTATTCATATACCAGAAATGTTTGAAGCTACTGAGTGAATGAAAGGAGCTGGCATCTCACTCTCTTTGAATCTTCTTTATCATGCTAAGAGGAGCAGGAAAAAGCAAAAAATTTCAGAATTGCACCTTGCAATGCGGAGAAATTACTGTTTGTGCATTTACAATATTCATTGATTTTTGCCATTGAAAAACATCATGTTATTCATATACCAGAAATGTTTGAAGCTACTGACTGAATGAAAGGAGCTGGCATCTCACTCTCTTTGAATCTTCTTTATCATGCTAAGAGGAGCAGGAAAAAGCAAAAAATTTCAGAATTGCACCTTGCAATGCGGAGAAATTACTGTTTGTGCATTTACAATATTCATTGATTTTTGCCATTGAAAAACATCCAGAAATGATTGAAGCTACTGACTGAATGAAAGGAGCTGGCATCTCACTCTCTTTGAATCTTCTTTATCATGCTAAGAGGAGCAGGAAAAATCAAAAAATTTCAGAATTGCACCTTGCAATGCGGAGAAATTACTGTTTGTGCATTTACAATATTCATTGATTTTTGCCATTGAAAAACATGTTATTCATATACCAGAAATGTTTGAAGCTACTGACTGAATGAAAGGAGCTGTCACCTCACTCTCTTTGAATCTTCTTTATCATGCTAAGAGGAGCGGGAAAAAGCAAAAAATTTCAGAATTGCACCTTGCAATGCGGAGAAATTACTGTTTGTGCATTTACAATATTCATTGATTTTTGCCATTGAAAAACGTCCAGAAATGATTGAAGGTACTGACTAAATGAAAGGAGCTGGCATCTCACTCTCTTTGAATCTTCTTTATCATGCTAAGAGGAGCAGGAAAAAGCAAAAAATTTCAGAATTGCACCTTGCAATGCGGAGAAATTACTGTTTGTGCATTTACAATATTCATTGATTTTTGCCATTAAAAAACGTCCAGAAATGATTGAAGCTACTGACTGAATGAAAGGAGCTGGCATCTCACTCTCTTTGAATCTTCTTTATCATGCTAAGAGGAGCAGGAAAAAGCAAAAAATTTCAGAATTGCACTTTGCAATACGGAGAAATTACAGTTTGTGCATTTACAATATTCATTGATTTTTGCCATTGAAAAACATCCAGAAATGATTGAAGCTACTGACTGAATGAAAGGAGCTGGCATCTCACTCTCTTTGAATCTTCTTTATCATACTAAGAGGAGCAGGAAAAAGCAAAAAATTTCAGACTTGCACCTTGCAATGCGGAGAAATTACTGTTTGTGCATTTACAATATTCATTGATTTTTGCCATTGAAAAACATGTTATTCATATACCAGAAATGTTTGAAGCTACTGACTGAATGAAAGGAGCTGGCACCTCACTCTCTTTGAATCTTCTTTATCATGCTAAGAGGAGCGGGAAAAAGCAAAAAATTTCAGAATTGCACCTTGCAATGCGGAGAAATTACTGTTTGTGCATTTACAATATTCATTGATTTTTGCCATTGAAAAACGTCCAGAAATGATTGAAGCTACTGACTGAATGAAAGGAGCTGGCATCTCACTCTCTTTGAATCTTCTTTATCATGCTAAGAGGAGCAGGAAAAAGCAAAAAATTTCAGAATTGCACCTTGCAATGCGGAGAAATTACTGTTTGTGCATTTACAATATTCATTGATTTTTGCCATTGAAAAACGTCCAGAAATGATTGAAGCTACTGACTGAATGAAAGGAGCTGGCATCTCACTCTCTTTGAATCTTCTTTATCATGCTAAGAGGAGCAGGAAAAAGCAAAAAATTTCAGAATTGCACCTTGCAATGCGGAGAAATTACAGTTTGTGCATTTACAATATTCATTGATTTTTGCCATTGAAAAACATCCAGAAATGATTGAAGCTACTGACTGAATGAAAGGAGCTGGCATCTCACTCTCTTTGAATCTTCTTTATCATGCTAAGAGGAGCAGGAAAAAGCAAAAAATTTAAGAATTGCACCTTGCAATGCGGAGAAATTACTGTTTGTGCATTTACAATATTCATTGATTTTTGCCATTGAAAAACATCATGTTATTCATATACCAGAAATGTTTGAAGCTACTGACTGAATGAAAGGAGCTGGCATCTCACTCTCTTTGAATCTTCTTTATCATGCTAAGAGGAGCAGGAAAAAGCAAAAAATTTCAGAATTGCACCTTGCAATGTGGAGAAATTACTGTTTGTGCATTTACAATATTCATTGATTTTTACCATTGAAAAACGTCCAGAAATGATTGAAGCTACTGACTGAATGAAAGTAGCTGGCATCTCACTCTCTTCGAATCTTCTTTATCATGCTAAGAGGAGCAGGAAAAAGCAAAAAATTTCAGACTTGCACCTTGCAATGCGGAGAAATTACTGTTTGTGCATTTACAATATTCATTGATTTTTGCCATTGAAAAACGTCCAGAAATGATTGAAGGTACTGACTGAATGAAAGGAGCTGGCATCTCACTCTCTTTGAATCTTCTTTATCATGCTAAGAGGAGCAGGAAAAAGCAAAAAATTTCAGAATTGCACCTTGCAATGCGGAGAAATTACTGTTTGTGCATTTACAATATTCATTGATTTTTGCCACTGAAAAACGTCCAGAAATGATTGAAGCTACTGACTGAATGAAAGGAGCTGGCATCTCACTCTCTTTGAATCTTCTTTATCATGCTAAGAGGAGCAGGAAAAAGCAAAAAATTTCAGAATTGCACCTTGCAATGCGGAGAAATTACAGTTTGTGCATTTACAATATTTATTGATTTTTGCCATTGAAAAACATCCAGAAATGATTGAAGCTACTGACTGAATGAAAGGAGCTGGCATCTCACTCTCTTTGAATCTTCTTTATCATGCTAAGAGGAGCAGGAAAAAGCAAAAAATTTCAGAATTGCACCTTGCAATGCGGAGAAATTACTGTTTGTGCATTTACAATATTCATTGATTTTTGCCATTGAAAAACATCATGTTATTCATATACCAGAAATGTTTGAAGCTACTGACTGAATGAAAGGAGCTGGCATCTCACTCTCTTTGAATCTTCTTTATCATGCTAAGAGGAGCAGGAAAAAGCAAAAAATTTCAGAATTGCACCTTGCAATGTGGAGAAATTACTGTTTGTGCATTTACAATATTCATTGATTTTTACCATTGAAAAACGTCCAGAAATGATTGAAGCTACTGACTGAATGAAAGTAGCTGGCATCTCACTCTCTTTGAATCTTCTTTATCATGCTAAGAGGAGCAGGAAAAAGCAAAAAATCTCAGACTTGCACCTTGCAATGCGGAGAAATTACTGTTTGTGCATTTACAATATTCATTGATTTTTGCCATTGAAAAACATCATGTTATTCATATACCAGAAATGTTTGAAGCTACTGACTGAATGAAAGGAGCTGGCATCTCACTCTCTTTGAATCTTCTTTATCATGCTAAGAGGAGCAGGAAAAAGCAAAAAATTTCAGAATTGCACCTTGCAATGCGGAGAAATTACTGTTTGTGCATTTACAATATTCATTGATTTTTGCCATTGAAAAACATCATGTTATTCATATACCAGAAATGTTTGAAGCTACTGACTGAATGAAAGGAGCTGGCATCTCACTCTCTTTGAATCTTCTTTATCATGCTAAGAGGAGCAGGAAAAAGCAAAAAATTTCAGAATTGCACCTTGCAATGCGGAGAAATTACTGTTTGTGCATTTACAATATTCATTGATTTTTGCCATTGAAAAACATCCAGAAATGATTGAAGCTACTGACTGAATGAAAGGAGCTGGCATCTCACTCTCTTTGAATCTTCTTTATCATGCTAAGAGGAGCAGGAAAAATCAAAAAATTTCAGAATTGCACCTTGCAATGCGGAGAAATTACTGTTTGTGCATTTACAATATTCATTGATTTTTGCCATTGAAAAACATGTTATTCATATACCAGAAATGTTTGAAGCTACTGACTGAATGAAAGGAGCTGGCACCTCACTCTCTTTGAATCTTCTTTATCATGCTAAGAGGAGCGGGAAAAAGCAAAAAATTTCAGAATTGCACCTTGCAATGCGGAGAAATTACTGTTTGTGCATTTACAATATTCATTGATTTTTGCCATTCAAAAACGTCCAGAAATGATTGAAGGTACTGACTAAATGAAAGGAGCTGGCATCTCACTCTCTTTGAATCTTCTTTATCATGCTAAGAGGAGCAGGAAAAAGCAAAAAATTTCAGAATTGCACCTTGCAATGCGGAGAAATTACTGTTTGTGCATTTACAATATTCATTGATTTTTGCCATTGAAAAACGTCCAGAAATGATTGAAGCTACTGACTGAATGAAAGGAGCTGGCATCTCACTCTCTTTGAATCTTCTTTATCATGCTAAGAGGAGCAGGAAAAAGCAAAAAATTTCAGAATTGCACTTTGCAATACGGAGAAATTACAGTTTGTGCATTTACAATATTCATTGATTTTTGCCATTGAAAAACATCCAGAAATGATTGAAGCTACTGACTGAATGAAAGGAGCTGGCATCTCACTCTCTTTGAATCTTCTTTATCATACTAAGAGGAGCAGGAAAAAGCAAAAAATTTCAGACTTGCACCTTGCAATGCGGAGAAATTACGGTTTGTGCATTTACAATATTCATTGATTTTTGCCATTGAAAAACATCATGTTATTCATATACCAGAAATGTGTGAAGCTACTGACTGAATGAAAGGAGCTGGCATCTCACTCTCTTTGAATCTTCTTTATCATGCTAAGAGGAGCAGGAAAAAGCAAAAAATTTCAGAATTGCACCTTGCAATGCGGAGAAATTACTGTTTGTGCATTTACAATATTCATTGATTTTTGCCATTGAAAAACGTCCAGAAATGATTGAAGCTACTGACTGAATGAAAGGAGCTGGCATCTCACTCTCTTTGAATCTTGTTTAACATGCTAAGAGGAGCAGGAAAAAGCAAAAAATTTCAGAATTGCACCTTGCAATGCGGAGAAATTACTGTTTGTGCATTTACAATATTCATTGATTTTTGCCATTGAAAAACGTCCAGAAATGATTGAAGCTACTGACTGAATGAAAGGAGCTGGCATCTCACTCTCTTTGAATCTTCTTTATCATGCTAAGAGGAGCAGGAAAAAGCAAAAAATTTCAGAATTACACCTTGCAATGCGGAGAAATTACTGTTTGTGCATTTACAATATTCATTGATTTTTGCCATTGAAAAACATCATGTTATTCATATACCAGAAATGATTGAAGCTACTGACTGAATGAAAGGAGCTGGCATCTCACTCTCTTTGAATCTTCTTTATCATGCTAAGAGGAGCAGGAAAAAGTAAAAAATTTCAGAATTGCACCTTGCAATGCGGAGAAATTACTGTTTGTGCATTTATAATATTCAATGATTTTTGCCATTGAAAAACATCCAGAAATGATTGAAGCTACTGACTGAATGAAAGGAGCTGGCATCTCACTCTCTTTGAATCTTCTTTATCATACTAAGAGGAGCAGGAAAAAGCAAAAAATTTCAGACTTGCACCTTGCAATGCGGAGAAATTACTGTTTGTGCATTTACAATATTCATTGATTTTTGCCATTGAAAAACATCATGTTATTCATATACCAGAAATGTGTGAAGCTACTGACTGAATGAAAGGAGCTGGCATCTCACTCTCTTTGAATCTTCTTTATCATGCTAAGAGGAGCAGGAAAAAGCAAAAAATTTCAGAATTGCACCTTGCAATGCGGAGAAATTACTGTTTGTGCATTTACAATATTCATTGATTTTTGCCATTGAAAAACGTCCAGAAATGATTGAAGCTACTGACTGAATGAAAGGAGCTGGCATCTCACTCTCTTTGAATCTTGTTTATCATGCTAAGAGGAGCAGGAAAAAGCAAAAAATTTCAGAATTGCACCTTGCAATGCGGAGAAATTACTGTTTGTGCATTTACAATATTCATTGATTTTTGCCATTGAAAAACGTCCAGAAATGATTGAAGCTACTGACTGAATGAAAGGAGCTGGCATCTCACTCTCTTTGAATCTTCTTTATCATGCTAAGAGGAGCAGGAAAAAGCAAAAAATTTCAGAATTGCACCTTGCAATGCGGAGAAATTACTGTTTGTGCATTTACAATATTCATTGATTTTTGCCATTGAAAAACATCATGTTATTCATATACCAGAAATGATTGAAGCTACTGACTGAATGAAAGGAGCTGGCATCTCACTCTCTTTGAATCTTCTTTATCATGCTAAGAGGAGCAGGAAAAAGTAAAAAATTTCAGAATTGCACCTTGCAATGCGGAGAAATTACTGTTTGTGCATTTATAATATTCAATGATTTTTGCCATTGAAAAACGTCCAGAAATGATTGAAGCTACTGACTGAACGAAAGGAGCTGGCATCTCACTCTCTTTGAATCTTCTTTATCATGCTAAGAGGAGCAGGAAAAAGCAAAAAATTTCAGAATTGCACCTTGCAATGCGGAGAAATTACTGTTTGTGCATTTACAATATTCATTGATTTTTGCCATTGAAAAACGTCCAGAAATGATTGAAGCTACTGACTGAATGAAAGGAGCTGGCATCTCACTCTCTTTGAATCTTCTTTATCATGCTAAGAGGAGCAGGAAAAAGCAAAAAATTTCAGAATTGCACCTTGCAATGCGGAGAAATTACTGTTTGTGCATTTACAATATTCATTGATTTTTGCCATTGAAAAACATCATGTTATTCATATACCAGAAATGTTTGAAGCTACTGACTGAATGAAAGGAGCTGACATCTCACTCTCTTTGAATCTTCTTTATCATGCTAAGAGGAGCAGGAAAAAGCAAAAAATTTCAGAATTGCACCTTGCAATGCGGAGAAATTACTGTTTGTGCATTTACAATATTCATTGATTTTTGCCATTGAAAAACGTCCAGAAATGATTGAAGCTACTGACTGAATGAAAGGAGCTGGCATCTCACTCTCTTTGAATCTTCTTTATCATGCTAAGAGGAGCAGGAAAAAGCAAAAAATTTCAGAATTGCACCTTGCAATGCGGAGAAATTACTGTTTGTGCATTTACAATATTCATTGATTTTTGCCATTGAAAAACATCATGTTATTCATATACCAGAAATGTTTGAAGCTACTGACTGAATGAAAGGAGCTGGCATCTCACTCTCTTTGAATCTTCTTTATCATGCTAAGAGGAGCAGGAAAAAGCAAAAAATTTCAGAATTGCACCTTGCAATGTGGAGAAATTACTGTTTGTGCATTTACAATATTCATTGATTTTTGCCATTGAAAAACATCATGTTATTCATATACCAGAAATGTTTGAAGCTACTGACTGAATGAAAGGAGCTGGCATCTCACTCTCTTTGAATCTTCTTTATCATGCTAAGAGGAGCAGGAAAAAGCAAAAAATTTCAGAATTGCACCTTGCAATGCGGAGAAATTACTGTTTGTGCATTTACAATATTCATTGATTTTTGCCATTGAAAAACGTCCAGAAATGATTGAAGCTACTGACTGAATGAAAGGAGCTGGCATCTCACTCTCTTTGAATCTTCTTTATCATGCTAAGAGGAGCAGGAAAAAGCAAAAAATTTCAGAATTGCACCTTGCAATGCGGAGAAATTACAGTTTGTGCATTTACAATATTCATTGATTTTTGCCATTGAAAAACATCCAGAAATGATTGAAGCTACTGACTGAATGAAAGGAGCTGGCATCTCACTCTCTTTGAATCTTCTTTATCATGCTAAGAGGAGCAGGAAAAAGCAAAAAATTTCAGAATTGCACCTTGCAATGCGGAGAAATTACTGTTTGTGCATTTACAATATTCATTGATTTTTGCCATTGAAAAACATCATGTTATTCATATACCAGAAATGTTTGAAGCTACTGACTGAATGAAAGGAGCTGGCATCTCACTCTCTTTGAATCTTCTTTATCATGCTAAGAGGAGCAGGAAAAAGCAAAAAATTTCAGAATTGCACCTTGCAATGTGGAGAAATTACTGTTTGTGCATTTACAATATTCATTGATTTTTACCATTGAAAAACGTCCAGAAATGATTGAAGCTACTGACTGAATGAAAGTAGCTGGCATCTCACTCTCTTCGAATCTTCTTTATCATGCTAAGAGGAGCAGGAAAAAGCAAAAAATTTCAGACTTGCACCTTGCAATGCGGAGAAATTACTGTTTGTGCATTTACAATATTCATTGATTTTTGCCATTGAAAAACGTCCAGAAATGATTGAAGGTACTGACTGAATGAAAGGAGCTGGCATCTCACTCTCTTTGAATCTTCTTTATCATGCTAAGAGGAGCAGGAAAAAGCAAAAAATTTCAGAATTGCACCTTGCAATGCGGAGAAATTACTGTTTGTGCATTTACAATATTCATTGATTTTTGCCACTGAAAAACGTCCAGAAATGATTGAAGCTACTGACTGAATGAAAGGAGCTGGCATCTCACTCTCTTTGAATCTTCTTTATCATGCTAAGAGGAGCAGGAAAAAGCAAAAAATTTCAGAATTGCACCTTGCAATGCGGAGAAATTACAGTTTGTGCATTTACAATATTTATTGATTTTTGCCATTGAAAAACATCCAGAAATGATTGAAGCTACTGACTGAATGAAAGGAGCTGGCATCTCACTCTCTTTGAATCTTCTTTATCATGCTAAGAGGAGCAGGAAAAAGCAAAAAATTTCAGAATTGCACCTTGCAATGCGGAGAAATTACTGTTTGTGCATTTACAATATTCATTGATTTTTGCCATTGAAAAACATCATGTTATTCATATACCAGAAATGTTTGAAGCTACTGACTGAATGAAAGGAGCTGGCATCTCACTCTCTTTGAATCTTCTTTATCATGCTAAGAGGAGCAGGAAAAAGCAAAAAATTTCAGAATTGCACCTTGCAATGTGGAGAAATTACTGTTTGTGCATTTACAATATTCATTGATTTTTACCATTGAAAAACGTCCAGAAATGATTGAAGCTACTGACTGAATGAAAGTAGCTGGCATCTCACTCTCTTTGAATCTTCTTTATCATGCTAAGAGGAGCAGGAAAAAGCAAAAAATTTCAGACTTGCACCTTGCAATGCGGAGAAATTACTGTTTGTGCATTTACAATATTCATTGATTTTTGCCATTGAAAAACATCATGTTATTCATATACCAGAAATGTTTGAAGCTACTGACTGAATGAAAGGAGCTGGCATCTCACTCTCTTTGAATCTTCTTTATCATGCTAAGAGGAGCAGGAAAAAGCAAAAAATTTCAGAATTGCACCTTGCAATGCGGAGAAATTACTGTTTGTGCATTTACAATATTCATTGATTTTTGCCATTGAAAAACATCATGTTATTCATATACCAGAAATGTTTGAAGCTACTGACTGAATGAAAGGAGCTGGCATCTCACTCTCTTTGAATCTTCTTTATCATGCTAAGAGGAGCAGGAAAAAGCAAAAAATTTCAGAATTGCACCTTGCAATGCGGAGAAATTACTGTTTGTGCATTTACAATATTCATTGATTTTTGCCATTGAAAAACGTCCAGAAATGATTGAAGCTACTGACTGAATGAAAGGAGCTGGCATCTCACTCTCTTTGAATCTTCTTTATCATGCTAAGAGGAGCAGGAAAAATCAAAAAATTTCAGAATTGCACCTTGCAATGCGGAGAAATTACTGTTTGTGCATTTACAATATTCATTGATTTTTGCCATTGAAAAACATGTTATTCATATACCAGAAATGTTTGAAGCTACTGACTGAATGAAAGGAGCTGGCACCTCACTCTCTTTGAATCTTCTTTATCATGCTAAGAGGAGCGGGAAAAAGCAAAAAATTTCAGAATTGCACCTTGCAATGCGGAGAAATTACTGTTTGTGCATTTACAATATTCATTGATTTTTGCCATTGAAAAACGTCCAGAAATGATTGAAGGTACTGACTAAATGAAAGGAGCTGGCATCTCACTCTCTTTGAATCTTCTTTATCATGCTAAGAGGAGCAGGAAAAAGCAAAAAATTTCAGAATTGCACCTTGCAATGCGGAGAAATTACTGTTTGTGCATTTACAATATTCATTGATTTTTGCCATTGAAAAACGTCCAGAAATGATTGAAGCTACTGACTGAATGAAAGGAGCTGGCATCTCACTCTCTTTGAATCTTCTTTATCATGCTAAGAGGAGCAGGAAAAAGCAAAAAATTTCAGAATTGCACTTTGCAATACGGAGAAATTACAGTTTGTGCATTTACAATATTCATTGATTTTTGCCATTGAAAAACATCCAGAAATGATTGAAGCTACTGACTGAATGAAAGGAGCTGGCATCTCACTCTCTTTGAATCTTCTTTATCATGCTAAGAGGAGCAGGAAAAAGCAAAAAATTTCAGACTTGCACCTTGCAATGCGGAGAAATTACTGTTTGTGCATTTACAATATTCATTGATTTTTGCCATTGAAAAACATCATGTTATTCATATACCAGAAATGTGTGAAGCTACTGACTGAATGAAAGGAGCTGGCATCTCACTCTCTTTGAATCTTCTTTATCATGCTAAGAGGAGCAGGAAAAAGCAAAAAATTTCAGAATTGCACCTTGCAATGCGGAGAAATTACTGTTTGTGCATTTACAATATTCATTGATTTTTGCCATTGAAAAACGTCCAGAAATGATTGAAGCTACTGACTGAATGAAAGGAGCTGGCATCTCACTCTCTTTGAATCTTGTTTATCATGCTAAGAGGAGCAGGAAAAAGCAAAAAATTTCAGAATTGCACCTTGCAATGCGGAGAAATTACTGTTTGTGCATTTACAATATTCATTGATTTTTGCCATTGAAAAACGTCCAGAAATGATTGAAGCTACTGACTGAATGAAAGGAGCTGGCATCTCACTCTCTTTGAATCTTCTTTATCATGCTAAGAGGAGCAGGAAAAAGCAAAAAATTTCAGAATTGCACCTTGCAATGCGGAGAAATTACTGTTTGTGCATTTACAATATTCATTGATTTTTGCCATTGAAAAACATCATGTTATTCATATACCAGAAATGATTGAAGCTACTGACTGAATGAAAGGAGCTGGCATCTCACTCTCTTTGAATCTTCTTTATCATGCTAAGAGGAGCAGGAAAAAGTAAAAAATTTCAGAATTGCACCTTGCAATGCGGAGAAATTACTGTTTGTGCATTTATAATATTCAATGATTTTTGCCATTGAAAAACGTCCAGAAATGATTGAAGCTACTGACTGAACGAAAGGAGCTGGCATCTCACTCTCTTTGAATCTTCTTTATCATGCTAAGAGGAGCAGGAAAAAGCAAAAAATTTCAGAATTGCACCTTGCAATGCGGAGAAATTACTGTTTGTGCATTTACAATATTCATTGATTTTTGCCATTGAAAAACGTCCAGAAATGATTGAAGCTACTGACTGAATGAAAGGAGCTGGCATCTCACTCTCTTTGAATCTTCTTTATCATGCTAAGAGGAGCAGGAAAAAGCAAAAAATTTCAGAATTGCACCTTGCAATGCGGAGAAATTACTGTTTGTGCATTTACAATATTCATTGATTTTTGCCATTGAAAAACATCATGTTATTCATATACCAGAAATGTTTGAAGCTACTGACTGAATGAAAGGAGCTGACATCTCACTCTCTTTGAATCTTCTTTATCATGCTAAGAGGAGCAGGAAAAAGCAAAAAATTTCAGAATTGCACCTTGCAATGCGGAGAAATTACTGTTTGTGCATTTACAATATTCATTGATTTTTGCCATTGAAAAACGTCCAGAAATGATTGAAGCTACTGACTGAATGAAAGGAGCTGGCATCTCACTCTCTTTGAATCTTCTTTATCATGCTAAGAGGAGCAGGAAAAAGCAAAAAATTTCAGAATTGCACCTTGCAATGCGGAGAAATTACTGTTTGTGCATTTACAATATTCATTGATTTTTGCCATTGAAAAACATCATGTTATTCATATACCAGAAATGTTTGAAGCTACTGACTGAATGAAAGGAGCTGGCATCTCACTCTCTTTGAATCTTCTTTATCATGCTAAGAGGAGCAGGAAAAAGCAAAAAATTTCAGAATTTCACCTTGCAATGTGGAGAAATTACTGTTTGTGCATTTACAATATTCATTGATTTTTGCCATTGAAAAACATCATGTTATTCATATACCAGAAATGTTTGAAGCTACTGACTGAATGAAAGGAGCTGGCATCTCACTCTTTTTGAATCTTCATTATCATGCTAAGAGGAGCAGGAAAAAGCAAAAAATTTCAGAATTGCACCTTGCAGTGTGGAGAAATTACTGTTTGTGCATTTACAATATTCATTGATTATTGCCATTGAAAAACGTCCAGAAATGATTGAAGCTACTGACTGAATGAAAGGAGCTGGCATCTCACTCTCTTTGAATCTTGTTTATCATGCTAAGAGGAGCAGGAAAAAGCAAAAAATTTCAGAATTGCACCTTGCAATGCGGAGAAATTACTGTTTGTGCATTTACAATATTCATTGATTTTTGCCATTGAAAAACGTCCAGAAATGATTGAAGCTACTGACTGAATGAAAGGAGCTGGCATCTCACTCTCTTTGAATCTTCTTTATCATGCTAAGAGGAGCAGGAAAAAGCAAAAAATTTCAGACTTGCACCTTGCAATGCGGAGAAATTACTGTTTGTGCATTTACAATATTCATTGATTTTTGCCATTGAAAAACATCATGTTATTCATATACCAGAAATGTTTGAAGCTACTGACTGAATGAAAGGAGCTGGCATCTCACTCTCTTTGAATCTTCTTTATCATGCTAAGAGGAGCAGGAAAAAGCAAAAAATTTCAGAATTGCACCTTGCAATGCGGAGAAATTACTGTTTGTGCATTTACAATATTCATTGATTTTTGCCATTGAAAAACGTCCAGAAATGATTGAAGCTACTGACTGAATGAAAGGAGCTGGCATCTCACTCTCTTTGAATCTTCTTTATCATGCTAAGAGGAGCAGGAAAAAGCAAAAAATTTCAGACTTGCACCTTGCAATGCGGAGAAATTACTGTTTGTGCATTTACAATATTCATTGATTTTTGCCATTGAAAAACATCATGTTATTCATATACCAGAAATGTTTGAAGCTACTGACTGAATGAAAGGAGCTGGCATCTCACTCTCTTTGAATTTTCTTTATCATGCTAAGAGGAGCAGGAAAAAGCAAAAAATTTCAGAATTGCACCTTGCAATGCGGAGAAATTACTGTTTGTGCATTTACAATATTCATTGATTTTTGCCATTGAAAAACGTCCAGAAATGATTGAAGCTACTGACTGAATGAAAGGAGCTGGCATCTCACTCTCTTTGAATCTTGTTTATCATGCTAAGAGGAGCAGGAAAAAGCAAAAAATTTCAGAATTGCACCTTGCAATGCGGAGAAATTACTGTTTGTGCATTAACAATATTCATTGATTTTTGCCATTGAAAAACGTCCAGAAATGATTGAAGCTACTGACTGAATGAAAGGAGCTGGCATCTCACTCTCTTTGAATCTTCTTTATCATGCTAAGAGGAGCAGGAAAAAGCAAAAAATTTCAGAATTGCACCTTGCAATGCGGAGAAATTACTGTTTGTGCATTTACAATATTCATTGATTTTTGCCATTGAAAAACATCATGTTATTCATATACCAGAAATGATTGAAGCTACTGACTGAATGAAAGGAGCTGGCATCTCACTCTCTTTGAATCTTCTTTATCATGCTAAGAGGAGCAGGAAAAAGTAAAAAATTTCAGAATTGCACCTTGCAATGCGGAGAAATTACTGTTTGTGCATTTATAATATTCAATGATTTTTGCCATTGAAAAACGTCCAGAAATGATTGAAGCTACTGACTGAACGAAAGGAGCTGGCATCTCACTCTCTTTGAATCTTCTTTATCATGCTAAGAGGAGCAGGAAAAAGCAAAAAATTTCAGAATTGCACCTTGCAATGCGGAGAAATTACTGTTTGTGCATTTACAATATTCATTGATTTTTGCCATTGAAAAACGTCCAGAAATGATTGAAGCTACTGACTGAATGAAAGGAGCTGGCATCTCACTCTCTTTGAATCTTCTTTATCATGCTAAGAGGAGCAGGAAAAAGCAAAAAATTTCAGAATTGCACCTTGCAATGCGGAGAAATTACTGTTTGTGCATTTACAATATTCATTGATTTTTGCCAATGAAAAACATCATGTTATTCATATACCAGAAATGTTTGAAGCTACTGACTGAATGAAAGGAGCTGACATCTCACTCTCTTTGAATCTTCTTTATCATGCTAAGAGGAGCAGGAAAAAGCAAAAAATTTCAGAATTGCACCTTGCAATGCGGAGAAATTACTGTTTGTGCATTTACAATATTCATTGATTTTTGCCATTGAAAAACGTCCAGAAATGATTGAAGCTACTGACTGAATGAAAGGAGCTGGCATCTCACTCTCTTTGAATCTTCTTTATCATGCTAAGAGGAGCAGGAAAAAGCAAAAAATTTCAGAATTGCACCTTGCAATGCGGAGAAATTACTGTTTGTGCATTTACAATATTCATTGATTTTTGCCATTGAAAAACATCATGTTATTCATATACCAGAAATGTTTGAAGCTACTGACTGAATGAAAGGAGCTGGCATCTCACTCTCTTTGAATCTTCTTTATCATGCTAAGAGGAGCAGGAAAAAGCAAAAAATTTCAGAATTGCACCTTGCAATGTGGAGAAATTACTGTTTGTGCATTTACAATATTCATTGATTTTTGCCATTGAAAAACATCATGTTATTCATATACCAGAAATGTTTGAAGCTACTGACTGAATGAAAGGAGCTGGCATCTCACTCTCTTTGAATCTTCTTTATCATGCTAAGAGGAGCAGGAAAAAGCAAAAAATTTCAGAATTGCACCTTGCAATGTGGAGAAATTACTGTTTGTGCATTTACAATATTCATTGATTTTTACCATTGAAAAACGTCCAGAAATGATTGAAGCTACTGACTGAATGAAAGTAGCTGGCATCTCACTCTCTTTGAATCTTCTTTATCATGCTAAGAGGAGCAGGAAAAAGCAAAAAATTTCAGACTTGCACCTTGCAATGCGGAGAAATTACTGTTTGTGCATTTACAATATTCATTGATTTTTGCCATTGAAAAACATCATGTTATTCATATACCAGAAATGTTTGAAGCTACTGACTGAATGAAAGGAGCTGGCATCTCACTCTCTTTGAATCTTCTTTATCATGCTAAGAGGGGCAGGAAAAAGCAAAAAATTTCAGAATTGCACCTTGCAATGTGGAGAAATTACTGTTTGTGCATTTACAATATTCATTGATTTTAACCATTGAAAAACGTCCAGAAATGATTGAAGCTACTGACTGAATGAAAGTAGCTGGCATCTCACTCTCTTTGAATCTTCTTTATCATGCTAAGAGGAGCAGGAAAAAGCAAAAAATTTCAGACTTGCACCTTGCAATGCGGAGAAATTACTGTTTGTGCATTTACAATATTCATTGATTTTTGCCATTGAAAAACATCATGTTATTCATATACCAGAAATGTTTGAAGCTACTGACTGAATGAAAGGAGCTGGCATCTCACTCTCTTTGAATCTTCTTTATCATGCTAAGAGGAGCAGGAAAAAGCAAAAAATTTCAGAATTGCACCTTGCAATGCGGAGAAATTACTGTTTGTGCATTTACAATATTCATTGATTTTTGCCATTGAAAAACGTCCAGAAATGATTGAAGCTACTGACTGAATGAAAGGAGCTGGCATCTCACTCTCTTTGAATCTTCTTTATCATGCTAAGAGGAGCAGGAAAAAGCAAAAAATTTCAGAATTGCACCTTGCAATGCGGAGAAATTACTGTTTGTGCATATACAATATTCATTGATTTTTGCCATTGAAAAACGTCCAGAAATGATTGAAGCTACTGATTGAATGAAAGGAGCTGGCATCTCACTCTCTTTGAATCTTCTTTATCATGCTAAGAGGAGCAGGAAAAAGCAAAAAATTTCAGAATTGCACCTTGCAATGCGGAGAAATTACTGTTTGTGCATTTACAATATTCATTGATTTTTGCCATTGAAAAACATGTTATTCATATACCAGAAATGTTTGAAGCTACTGACTGAATGAAAGGAGCTGGCACCTCACTCTCTTTGAATCTTCTTTATCATGCTAAGAGGAGCGGGAAAAAGCAAAAAATTTCAGAATTGCACCTTGCAATGCGGAGAAATTACTGTTTGTGCATTTACAATATTCATTGATTTTTGCCATTGAAAAACGTCCAGAAATGATTGAAGGTACTGACTGAATGAAAGGAGCTGGCATCTCACTCTCTTTGAATCTTCTTTATCATGCTAAGAGGAGCAGGAAAAAGCAAAAAATTTCAGAATTGCACCTTGCAATGCGGAGAAATTACTGTTTGTGCATTTACAATATTCATTGATTTTTGCCATTGAAAAACGTCCAGAAATGATTGAAGCTACTGACTGAATGAAAGGAGCTGGCATCTCACTCTCTTTGAATCTTCTTTATCATGCTAAGAGGAGCAGGAAAAAGCAAAAAATTTCAGAATTGCACCTTGCAATGCGGAGAAATTACTGTTTGTGCATTTACAATATTCATTGATTTTTGCCATTGAAAAACATCATGTTATTCATATACCAGAAATGTTTGAAGCTACTGACTGAATGAAAGGAGTTGGCATCTCACTCTCTTTGAATCTTCTTTATCATGCTAAGAGGAGCAGGAAAAAGCAAAAAATTTCAGAATTGCACCTTGCAATGCGGAGAAATTACTGTTTGTGCATTTACAATATTCATTGATTTTTGCCATTGAAAAACATCATGTTATTCATATACCAGAAATGTTTGAAGCTACTGACTGAATGAAAGGAGCTGGCATCTCACTCTCTTTGAATCTTCTTTATCATGCTAAGAGGAGCAGGAAAAAGCAAAAAATTTTAGAATTGCACATTGCAATGTGGAGAAATTACTGTTTGTGCATTTACAATATTCATTGATTTTTACCATTGAAAAACGTCCAGAAATGATTGAAGCTACTGACTGAATGAAAGTAGCTGGCATCTCACTCTCTTTGAATCTTCTTTATCATGCTAAGAGGAGCAGGAAAAAGCAAAAAATTTCAGACTTGCACCTTGCAATGCGGAGAAATTACTGTTTGTGCATTTACAATATTCATTGATTTTTGCCATTGAAAAACATCATGTTATTCATATACCAGAAATGTTTGAAGCTACTGACTGAATGAAAGGAGCTGGCATCTCACTCTCTTTGAATCTTCTTTATCATGCTAAGAGGAGCAGGAAAAAGCAAAAAATTTCAGAATTGCACCTTGCAATGCGGAGAAATTACTGTTTGTGCATTTACAATATTCATTGATTTTTGCCATTGAAAAACGTCCAGAAATGATTGAAGCTACTGACTGAATGAAAGGAGCTGGCATCTCACTCTCTTTGAATCTTCTTTATCATGCTAAGAGGAGCAGGAAAAAGCAAAAAATTTCAGAATTGCGCATTGCAATGCGGAGAAATTACTGTTTGTGCATTTACAATATTCATTGATTTTTGCCATTGAAAAACGTCCAGAAATGATTGAAGCTACTGACTGAATGAAAGGAGCTGGCATCTCACTCTCTTTGAATCTTCTTTATCATGCTAAGAGGAGCAGGAAAAAGCAAAAAAATTTCAGAATTGCACCTTGCAATGCGGAGAAATTACTGTTTGTGCATTTACAATATTCATTGATTTTTGCCATTGAAAAACATCATGTTATTCATATACCAGAAATGTTTGAAGCTACTGACTGAATGAAAGGAGCTGACATCTCACTCTCTTTGAATCTTCTTTATCATGCTAAGAGGAGCAGGAAAAAGCAAAAAATTTCAGAATTGCACCTTGCAATGCGGAGAAATTACTGTTTGTGCATTTACAATATTCATTGATTTTTGCCATTGAAAAACGTCCAGAAATGATTGAAGCTACTGACTGAATGAAAGGAGCTGGCATCTCACTCTCTTTGAATCTTCTTTATCATGCTAAGAGGAGCAGGAAAAAGCAAAAAATTTCAGAATTGCACCTTGCAATGCGGAGAAATTACTGTTTGTGCATTTACAATATTCATTGATTTTTGCCATTGAAAAACATCATGTTATTCATATACCAGAAATGTTTGAAGCTACTGACTGAATGAAAGGAGCTGGCATCTCACTCTCTTTGAATCTTCTTTATCATGCTAAGAGGAGCAGGAAAAAGCAAAAAATTTCAGAATTGCACCTTGCAATGTGGAGAAATTACTGTTTGTGCATTTACAATATTCATTGATTTTTGCCATTGAAAAACATCATGTTATTCATATACCAGAAATGTTTGAAGCTACTGACTGAATGAAAGGAGCTGGCATCTCACTCTCTTTGAATCTTCTTTATCATGCTAAGAGGAGCAGGAAAAAGCAAAAAATTTCAGAATTGCACCTTGCAATGTGGAGAAATTACTGTTTGTGCATTTACAATATTCATTGATTTTTACCATTGAAAAACGTCCAGAAATGATTGAAGCTACTGACTGAATGAAAGTAGCTGGCATCTCACTCTCTTTGAATCTTCTTTATCATGCTAAGAGGAGCAGGAAAAAGCAAAAAATTTCAGACTTGCACCTTGCAATGCGGAGAAATTACTGTTTGTGCATTTACAATATTCATTGATTTTTGCCATTGAAAAACATCATGTTATTCATATACCAGAAATGTTTGAAGCTACTGACTGAATGAAAGGAGCTGGCATCTCACTCTCTTTGAATCTTCTTTATCATGCTAAGAGGAGCAGGAAAAAGCAAAAAATTTCAGAATTGCACCTTGCAATGTGGAGAAATTACTGTTTGTGCATTTACAATATTCATTGATTTTTACCATTGAAAAACGTCCAGAAATGATTGAAGCTACTGACTGAATGAAAGTAGCTGGCATCTCACTCTCTTTGAATCTTCTTTATCATGCTAAGAGGAGCAGGAAAAAGCAAAAAATTTCAGACTTGCACCTTGCAATGCGGAGAAATTACTGTTTGTGCATTTACAATATTCATTGATTTTTGCCATTGAAAAACATCATGTTATTCATATACCAGAAATGTTTGAAGCTACTGACTGAATGAAAGGAGCTGGCATCTCACTCTCTTTGAATCTTCTTTATCATGCTAAGAGGAACAGGAAAAAGCAAAAAATTTCAGAATTGCACCTTGCAATGCGGAGAAATTACTGTTTGTGCATTTACAATATTCATTGATTTTTGCCATTGAAAAACGTCCAGAAATGATTGAAGCTACTGACTGAATGAAAGGAGCTGGCATCTCACTCTCTTTGAATCTTCTTTATCATGCTAAGAGGAGCAGGAAAAAGCAAAAAATTTTAGAATTGCACATTGCAATGTGGAGAAATTACTGTTTGTGCATTTACAATATTCATTGATTTTTACCATTGAAAAACGTCCAGAAATGATTGAAGCTACTGACTGAATGAAAGTAGCTGGCATCTCACTCTCTTTGAATCTTCTTTATCATGCTAAGAGGAGCAGGAAAAAGCAAAAAATTTCAGACTTGCACCTTGCAATGCGGAGAAATTACTGTTTGTGCATTTACAATATTCATTGATTTTTGCCATTGAAAAACATCATGTTATTCATATACCAGAAATGTTTGAAGCTACTGACTGAATGAAAGGAGCTGGCATCTCACTCTCTTTGAATCTTCTTTATCATGCTAAGAGGAGCAGGAAAAAGCAAAAAATTTCAGAATTGCACCTTGCAATGCGGAGAAATTACTGTTTGTGCATTTACAATATTCATTGATTTTTGCCATTGAAAAACGTCCAGAAATGATTGAAGCTACTGACTGAATGAAAGGAGCTGGCATCTCACTCTCTTTGAATCTTCTTTATCATGCTAAGAGGAGCAGGAAAAAGCAAAAAATTTCAGAATTGCGCCTTGCAATGCGGAGAAATTACTGTTTGTGCATTTACAATATTCATTGATTTTTGCCATTGAAAAACATCCAGAAATGATTGAAGCTACTGACTGAATGAAAGGAGCTGGCATCTCACTCTCTTTGAATTTTCTTTATCATGCTAAGAGGAGCAGGAAAAAGCAAAAAATTTCAGAATTGCACCTTGCAATGTGGAGAAATTACTGTTTGTGCATTTACAATATTCATTGATTTTTGCCATTGAAAAACATCATGTTATTCATATACCAGAAATGTTTGAAGCTACTGACTGAATGAAAGGAGCTGGCATCTCACTCTCTTTGAATCTTCTTTATCATGCTAAGAGGAGCAGGAAAAAGCAAAAAATTTCAGACTTGCACCTTGCAATGCGGAGAAATTACTGTTTGTGCATTTACAATATTCATTGATTTTTGCCATTGAAAAACATCATGTTATTCATATACCAGAAATGTTTGAAGCTACTGACTGAATGAAAGGAGCTGGCATCTCACTCTCTTTGAATCTTCTTTATCATGCTAAGAGGAGCAGGAAAAAGCAAAAAATTTCAGAATTGCACCTTGCAATGTGGAGAAATTACTGTTTGTGCATTTACAATATTCATTGATTTTTACCATTGAAAAACGTCCAGAAATGATTGAAGCT
This sequence comes from Phyllobates terribilis, assembly GCF_046119375.1. NCBI lineage: Eukaryota > Metazoa > Chordata > Amphibia > Anura > Dendrobatidae > Phyllobates > Phyllobates terribilis. Next base: position 201,169 of record NW_027364339.1, read on the forward strand.
ACTGACTGAATGAAAGTAGCTGGCATCTCACTCTCTTTGAATCTTCTTTATCATGCTAAGAGGAGCAGGAAAAAGCAAAAAATTTCAGACTTGCACCTTGCAATGCGGAGAAATTACTGTTTGTGCATTTACAATATTCATTGATTTTTGCCATTGAAAAACATCATGTTATTCATATACCAGAAATGTTTGAAGCTACTGACTGAATGAAAGGAGCTGGCATCTCACTCTCTTTGAATCTTCTTTATCATGCTAAGAGGAGCAGGAAAAAGCAAAAAATTTCAGAATTGCACCTTGCAATGCGGAGAAATTACTGTTTGTGCATTTACAATATTCATTGATTTTTGCCATTGAAAAACGTCCAGAAATGATTGAAGCTACTGACTGAATGAAAGGAGCTGGCATCTCACTCTCTTTGAATCTTCTTTATCATGCTAAGAGGAGCAGGAAAAAGCAAAAAATTTCAGAATTGCGCCTTGCAATGCGGAGAAATTACTGTTTGTGCATTTACAATATTCATTGATTTTTGCCATTGAAAAACATCCAGAAATGATTGAAGCTACTGACTGAATGAAAGGAGCTGGCATCTCACTCTCTTTGAATTTTCTTTATCATGCTAAGAGGAGCAGGAAAAAGCAAAAAATTTCAGAATTGCACCTTGCAATGTGGAGAAATTACTGTTTGTGCATTTACAATATTCATTGATTTTTGCCATTGAAAAACATCATGTTATTCATATACCAGAAATGTTTGAAGCTACTGACTGAATGAAAGGAGCTGGCATCTCACTCTCTTTGAATCTTCTTTATCATGCTAAGAGGAGCAGGAAAAAGCAAAAAATTTCAGAATTGCACCTTGCAATGTGGAGAAATTACTGTTTGTGCATTTACAATATTCATTGATTTTTACCATTGAAAAACGTCCAGAAATGATTGAAGCTACTGACTGAATGAAAGTAGCTGGCATCTCACTCTCTTTGAATCTTCTTTATCATGCTAAGAGGAGCAGGAAAAAGCAAAAAATTTCAGACTTGCACCTTGCAATGCGGAGAAATTACTGTTTGTGCATTTACAATATTCATTGATTTTTGCCATTGAAAAACATCATGTTATTCATATACCAGAAATGTTTGAAGCTACTGACTGAATGAAAGGAGCTGGCATCTCACTCTCTTTGAATCTTCTTTATCATGCTAAGAGGAGCAGGAAAAAGCAAAAAATTTCAGAATTGCACCTTGCAATGTGGAGAAATTACTGTTTGTGCATTTACAATATTCATTGATTTTTGCCATTGAAAAACATCATGTTATTCATATACCAGAAATGTTTGAAGCTACTGACTGAATCAAAGGAGCTGGCATCTCACTCTCTTTGAATCTTCTTTATCATGCTAAGAGGAGCAGGAAAAAGCAAAAAATTTCAGAATTGCACCTTGCAATGCGGAGAAATTACTGTTTGTGCATTTACAATATTCATTGATTTTTGCCATTGAAAAACGTCCAGAAATGATTGAAGCTACTGACTGAATGAAAGGAGCTGGCATCTCACTCTCTTTGAATCTTCTTTATCATGCTAAGAGGAGCAGGAAAAAGCAAAAAATTTTAGAATTGCACATTGCAATGTGGAGAAATTACTGTTTGTGCATTTACAATATTCATTGATTTTTACCATTGAAAAACGTCCAGAAATGATTGAAGCTACTGACTGAATGAAAGTAGCTGGCATCTCACTCTCTTTGAATCTTCTTTATCATGCTAAGAGGAGCAGGAAAAAGCAAAAAATTTCAGACTTGCACCTTGCAATGCGGAGAAATTACTGTTTGTGCATTTACAATATTCATTGATTTTTGCCATTGAAAAACATCATGTTATTCATATACCAGAAATGTTTGAAGCTACTGACTGAATGAAAGGAGCTGGCATCTCACTCTCTTTGAATCTTCTTTATCATGCTAAGAGGAGCAGGAAAAAGCAAAAAATTTCAGAATTGCACCTTGCAATGCGGAGAAATTACTGTTTGTGCATTTACAATATTCATTGATTTTTGCCATTGAAAAACGTCCAGAAATGATTGAAGCTACTGACTGAATGAAAGGAGCTGGCATCTCACTCTCTTTGAATCTTCTTTATCATGCTAAGAGGAGCAGGAAAAAGCAAAAAATTTCAGAATTGCGCCTTGCAATGCGGAGAAATTACTGTTTGTGCATTTACAATATTCATTGATTTTTGCCATTGAAAAACATCCAGAAATGATTGAAGCTACTGACTGAATGAAAGGAGCTGGCATCTCACTCTCTTTGAATCTTCTTTATCATGCTAAGAGGAGCAGGAAAAAGCAAAAAATTTCAGAATTGCACCTTGCAATGCGGAGAAATTACTGTTTGTGCATTTACAATATTCATTGATTTTTGCCATTGAAAAACATCATGTTATTCATATACCAGAAATGTTTGAAGCTACTGACTGAATGAAAGGAGCTGACATCTCACTCTCTTTGAATCTTCTTTATCATGCTAAGAGGAGCAGGAAAAAGCAAAAAATTTCAGAATTGCACCTTGCAATGCGGAGAAATTACTGTTTGTGCATTTACAATATTCATTGATTTTTGCCATTGAAAAACGTCCAGAAATGATTGAAGCTACTGACTGAATGAAAGGAGCTGGCATCTCACTCTCTTTGAATCTTCTTTATCATGCTAAGAGGAGCAGGAAAAAGCAAAAAATTTCAGAATTGCACCTTGCAATGCGGAGAAATTACTGTTTGTGCATTTACAATATTCATTGATTTTTGCCATTGAAAAACATCATGTTATTCATATACCAGAAATGTTTGAAGCTACTGACTGAATGAAAGGAGCTGGCATCTCACTCTCTTTGAATCTTCTTTATCATGCTAAGAGGAGCAGGAAAAAGCAAAAAATTTCAGAATTGCACCTTGCAATGTGGAGAAATTACTGTTTGTGCATTTACAATATTCATTCATTTTTGCCATTGAAAAACATCATGTTATTCATATACCAGAAATGTTTGAAGCTACTGACTGAATGAAAGGAGCTGGCATCTCACTCTCTTTGAATCTTCTTTATCATGCTAAGAGGAGCAGGAAAAAGCAAAAAATTTCAGAATTGCACCTTGCAATGTGGAGAAATTACTGTTTGTGCATTTACAATATTCATTGATTTTTACCATTGAAAAACGTCCAGAAATGATTGAAGCTACTGACTGAATGAAAGTAGCTGGCATCTCACTCTCTTTGAATCTTCTTTATCATGCTAAGAGGAGCAGGAAAAAGCAAAAAATTTCAGACTTGCACCTTGCAATGCGGAGAAATTACTGTTTGTGCATTTACAATATTCATTGATTTTTGCCATTGAAAAACATCATGTTATTCATATATCAGAAATGTTTGAAGCTACTGACTGAATGAAAGGAGCTGGCATCTCACTCTCTTTGAATCTTCTTTATCATGCTAAGAGGAGCAGGAAAAAGCAAAAAATTTCAGAATTGCACCTTGCAATGTGGAGAAATTACTGTTTGTGCATTTACAATATTCATTGATTTTTACCATTGAAAAACGTCCAGAAATGATTGAAGCTACTGACTGAATGAAAGTAGCTGGCATCTCACTCTCTTTGAATCTTCTTTATCATGCTAAGAGGAGCAGGAAAAAGCAAAAAATTTCAGACTTGCACCTTGCAATGCGGAGAAATTACTGTTTGTGCATTTACAATATTCATTGATTTTTGCCATTGAAAAACATCATGTTATTCATATACCAGAAATGTTTGAAGCTACTGACTGAATCAAAGGAGCTGGCATCTCACTCTCTTTGAATCTTCTTTATCATGCTAAGAGGAGCAGGAAAAAGCAAAAAATTTCAGAATTGCACCTTGCAATGCGGAGAAATTACTGTTTGTGCATTTACAATATTCATTGATTTTTGCCATTGAAAAACGTCCAGAAATGATTGAAGCTACTGACTGAATGAAAGGAGCTGGCATCTCACTCTCTTTGAATCTTCTTTATCATGCTAAGAGGAGCAGGAAAAAGCAAAAAATTTCAGAATTGCACCTTGCAATGCGGAGAAATTACTGTTTGTGCATTTACAATATTCATTGATTTTTGCCATTGAAAAACGTCCAGAAATGATTGAAGCTACTGACTGAATGAAAGGAGCTGGCATCTCAATCTCTTTGAATCTTCTTTATCATGCTAAGAGGAGCAGGAAAAAGCAAAAAATTTCAGAATTGCACCTTGCAATGCGGAGAAATTACTGTTTGTGCATTTACAATATTCATTGATTTTTGCCATTGAAAAACATGTTATTCATATACCAGAAATGTTTGAAGCTACTGACTGAATGAAAGGAGCTGGCACCTCACTCTCTTTGAATCTTCTTTATCATGCTAAGAGGAGCAGGAAAAAGCAAAAAATTTCAGAATTGCACCTTGCAATGTGGAGAAATTACTGTTTGTGCATATACAATATTCATTGATTTTTGCCATTGAAAAACGTCCAGAAATGATTGAAGCTACTGATTGAATGAAAGGAGCTGGCATCTCACTCTCTTTGAATCTTCTTTATCATGCTAAGAGGAGCAGGAAAAAGCAAAAAATTTCAGAATTGCACCTTGCAATGCGGAGAAATTACTGTTTGTGCATTTACAATATTCATTGATTTTTGCCATTGAAAAACATGTTATTCATATACCAGAAATGTTTGAAGCTACTGACTGAATGAAAGGAGCTGGCACCTCACTCTCTTTGAATCTTCTTTATCATGCTAAGAGGAGCGGGAAAAAGCAAAAAATTTCAGAATTGCACCTTGCAATGCGGAGAAATTACTGTTTGTGCATTTACAATATTCATTGATTTTTGCCATTGAAAAACGTCCAGAAATGATTGAAGGTACTGACTGAATGAAAGGAGCTGGCATCTCACTCTCTTTGAATCTTCTTTATCATGCTAAGAGGAGCAGGAAAAAGCAAAAAATTTCAGAATTGCACCTTGCAATGCGGAGAAATTACTGTTTGTGCATTTACAATATTCATTGATTTTTGCCATTGAAAAACGTCCAGAAATGATTGAAGCTACTGACTGAATGAAAGGAGCTGGCATCTCACTCTCTTTGAATCTTCTTTATCATGCTAAGAGGAGCAGGAAAAAGCAAAAAATTTCAGAATTGCACCTTGCAATGCGGAGAAATTACTGTTTGTGCATTTACAATATTCATTGATTTTTGCCATTGAAAAACATCATGTTATTCATATACCAGAAATGTTTGAAGCTACTGACTGAATGAAAGGAGTTGGCATCTCACTCTCTTTGAATCTTCTTTATCATGCTAAGAGGAGCAGGAAAAAGCAAAAAATTTCAGAATTGCACCTTGCAATGCGGAGAAATTACTGTTTGTGCATTTACAATATTCATTGATTTTTGCCATTGAAAAACATCATGTTATTCATATACCAGAAATGTTTGAAGCTACTGACTGAATGAAAGGAGCTGGCATCTCACTCTCTTTGAATCTTCTTTATCATGCTAAGAGGAGCAGGAAAAAGCAAAAAATTTTAGAATTGCACATTGCAATGTGGAGAAATTACTGTTTGTGCATTTACAATATTCATTGATTTTTACCATTGAAAAACGTCCAGAAATGATTGAAGCTACTGACTGAATGAAAGTAGCTGGCATCTCACTCTCTTTGAATCTTCTTTATCATGCTAAGAGGAGCAGGAAAAAGCAAAAAATTTCAGACTTGCACCTTGCAATGCGGAGAAATTACTGTTTGTGCATTTACAATATTCATTGATTTTTGCCATTGAAAAACATCATGTTATTCATATACCAGAAATGTTTGAAGCTACTGACTGAATGAAAGGAGCTGGCATCTCACTCTCTTTGAATCTTCTTTATCATGCTAAGAGGAGCAGGAAAAAGCAAAAAATTTCAGAATTGCACCTTGCAATGCGGAGAAATTACTGTTTGTGCATTTACAATATTCATTGATTTTTGCCATTGAAAAACGTCCAGAAATGATTGAAGCTACTGACTGAATGAAAGGAGCTGGCATCTCACTCTCTTTGAATCTTCTTTATCATGCTAAGAGGAGCAGGAAAAAGCAAAAAATTTCAGAATTGCACCTTGCAATGCGGAGAAATTACTGTTTGTGCATTTACAATATTCATTGATTTTTGCCATTGAAAAACGTCCAGAAATGATTGAAGGTACTGACTGAATGAAAGGAGCTGGCATCTCACTCTCTTTGAATCTTCTTTATCATGCTAAGAGGAGCAGGAAAAAGCAAAAAATTTCAGAATTGCACCTTGCAATGCGGAGAAATTACTGTTTGTGCATTTACAATATTCATTGATTTTTGCCATTGAAAAACGTCCAGAAATGATTGAAGCTACTGACTGAATGAAAGGAGCTGGCATCTCACTCTCTTTGAATCTTCTTTATCATGCTAAGAGGAGCAGGAAAAAGAAAAAAATTTCAGAATTGCACCTTGCAATGCGGAGAAATTACTGTTTGTGCATTTACAATATTCATTGATTTTTGCCATTGAAAAACATCATGTTATTCATATACCAGAAATGTTTGAAGCTACTGACTGAATGAAAGGAGTTGGCATCTCACTCTCTTTGAATCTTCTTTATCATGCTAAGAGGAGCAGGAAAAAGCAAAACATTTCAGAATTGCACCTTGCAATGCGGAGAAATTACTGTTTGTGCATTTACAATATTCATTGATTTTTGCCATTGAAAAACATCATGTTATTCATATACCAGAAATGTTTGAAGCTACTGACTGAATGAAAGGAGCTGGCATCTCACTCTCTTTGAATCTTCTTTATCATGCTAAGAGGAGCAGGAAAAAGCAAAAAATTTTAGAATTGCACATTGCAATGTGGAGAAATTACTGTTTGTGCATTTACAATATTCATTGATTTTTACCATTGAAAAACGTCCAGAAATGATTGAAGCTACTGACTGAATGAACGTAGCTGGCATCTCACTCTCTTTGAATCTTCTTTATCATGCTAAGAGGAGCAGGAAAAAGCAAAAAATTTCAGACTTGCACCTTGCAATGCGGAGAAATTACTGTTTGTGCATTTACAATATTCATTGATTTTTGCCATTGAAAAACATCATGTTATTCATATACCAGAAATGTTTGAAGCTACTGACTGAATGAAAGGAGCTGGCATCTCACTCTCTTTGAATCTTCTTTATCATGCTAAGAGGAGCAGGAAAAAGCAAAAAATTTCAGAATTGCACCTTGCAATGCGGAGAAATTACTGTTTGTGCATTTACAATATTCATTGATTTTTGCCATTGAAAAACGTCCAGAAATGATTGAAGCTACTGACTGAATGAAAGGAGCTGGCATCTCACTCTCTTTGAATCTTCTTTATCATGCTAAGAGGAGCAGGAAAAAGCAAAAAATTTCAGAATTGCACCTTGCAATGCGGAGAAATTACTGTTTGTGCATTTACAATATTCATTGATTTTTGCCATTGAAAAACATCATGTTATTCATATACCAGAAATGTTTGAAGCTACTGACTGAATGAAAGGAGCTGACATCTCACTCTCTTTGAATCTTCTTTATCATGCTAAGAGGAGCAGGAAAAAGCAAAAAATTTCAGAATTGCACCTTGCAATGCGGAGAAATTACTGTTTGTGCATTTACAATATTCATTGATTTTTGCCATTGAAAAACGTCCAGAAATGATTGAAGCTACTGACTGAATGAAAGGAGCTGGCATCTCACTCTCTTTGAATCTTCTTTATCATGCTAAGAGGAGCAGGAAAAAGCAAAAAATTTCAGAATTGCACCTTGCAATGCGGAGAAATTACTGTTTGTGCATTTACAATATTCATTGATTTTTGCCATTGAAAAACATCATGTTATTCATATACCAGAAATGTTTGAAGCTACTGACTGAATGAAAGGAGCTGGCATCTCACTCTCTTTGAATCTTCTTTATCATGCTAAGAGGAGCAGGAAAAAGCAAAAAATTTCAGAATTGCACCTTGCAATGTGGAGAAATTACTGTTTGTGCATTTACAATATTCATTGATTTTTGCCATTGAAAAACATCATGTTATTCATATACCAGAAATGTTTGAAGCTACTGACTGAATGAAAGGAGCTGGCATCTCACTCTCTTTGAATCTTCTTTATCATGCTAAGAGGAGCAGGAAAAAGCAAAAAATTTCAGAATTGCACCTTGCAATGTGGAGAAATTACTGTTTGTGCATTTACAATATTCATTGATTTTTACCATTGAAAAACGTCCAGAAATGATTGAAGCTACTGACTGAATGAAAGTAGCTGGCATCTCACTCTCTTTGAATCTTCTTTATCATGCTAAGAGGAGCAGGAAAAAGCAAAAAATTTCAGACTTGCACCTTGCAATGCGGAGAAATTACTGTTTGTGCATTTACAATATTCATTGATTTTTGCCATTGAAAAACATCATGTTATTCATATACCAGAAATGTTTGAAGCTACTGACTGAATGAAAGGAGCTGGCATCTCACTCTCTTTGAATCTTCTTTATCATGCTAAGAGGAGCAGGAAAAAGCAAAAAATTTCAGAATTGCACCTTGCAATGTGGAGAAATTACTGTTTGTGCATTTACAATATTCATTGATTTTTACCATTGAAAAACGTCCAGAAATGATTGAAGCTACTGACTGAATGAAAGTAGCTGGCATCTCACTCTCTTTGAATCTTCTTTATCATGCTAAGAGGAGCAGGAAAAAGCAAAAAATTTCAGACTTGCACCTTGCAATGCGGAGAAATTACTGTTTGTGCATTTACAATATTCATTGATTTTTGCCATTGAAAAACATCATGTTATTCATATACCAGAAATGTTTGAAGCTACTGACTGAATCAAAGGAGCTGGCATCTCACTCTCTTTGAATCTTCTTTATCATGCTAAGAGGAGCAGGAAAAAGCAAAAAATTTCAGAATTGCACCTTGCAATGCGGAGAAATTACTGTTTGTGCATTTACAATATTCATTGATTTTTGCCATTGAAAAACGTCCAGAAATGATTGAAGCTACTGACTGAATGAAAGGAGCTGGCATCTCACTCTCTTTGAATCTTCTTTATCATGCTAAGAGGAGCAGGAAAAAGCAAAAAATTTCAGAATTGCACCTTGCAATGCGGAGAAATTACTGTTTGTGCATTTACAATATTCATTGATTTTTGCCATTGAAAAACGTCCAGAAATGATTGAAGCTACTGACTGAATGAAAGGAGCTGGCATCTCACTCTCTTTGAATCTTCTTTATCATGCTAAGAGGAGCAGGAAAAAGCAAAAAAATTCAGAATTGCACCTTGCAATGCGGAGAAATTACTGTTTGTGCATTTACAATATTCATTGATTTTTGCCATTGAAAAACATGTTATTCATATACCAGAAATGTTTGAAGCTACTGACTGAATGAAAGGAGCTGGCACCTCACTCTCTTTGAATCTTCTTTATCATGCTAAGAGGAGCGGGAAAAAGCAAAAAATTTCAGAATTGCACCTTGCAATGCGGAGAAATTACTGTTTGTGCATTTACAATATTCATTGATTTTTGCCATTGAAAAACGTCCAGAAATGATTGAAGGTACTGACTGAATGAAAGGAGCTGGCATCTCACTCTCTTTGAATCTTCTTTATCATGCTAAGAGGAGCAGGAAAAAGCAAAAAATTTCAGAATTGCACCTTGCAATGCGGAGAAATTACTGTTTGTGCATTTACAATATTCATTGATTTTTGCCATTGAAAAACATCATGTTATTCATATACCAGAAATGTTTGAAGCTACTGACTGAATGAAAGGAGCTGGCATCTCACTCTGAATCTTCTTTATCATGCTAAGAGGAGCAGGAAAAAGCAAAAAATTTCAGAATTGCACCTTGCAATGTGGAGAAATTACTGTTTGTGCATTTACAATATTCATTGATTTTTGCCATTGAAAAACATCATGTTATTCATATACCAGAAATGTTTGAAGCTACTGACTGAATGAAAGGAGCTGGCATCTCACTCTCTTTGAATCTTCTTTATCATGCTAAGAGGAGCAGGAAAAAGCAAAAAATTTCAGAATTGCACCTTGCAATGTGGAGAAATTACTGTTTGTGCATTTACAATATTCATTGATTTTTACCATTGAAAAACGTCCAGAAATGATTGAAGCTACTGACTGAATGAAAGTAGCTGGCATCTCACTCTCTTTGAATCTTCTTTATCATGCTAAGAGGAGCAGGAAAAAGCAAAAAATTTCAGACTTGCACCTTGCAATGCGGAGAAATTACTGTTTGTGCATTTACAATATTCATTGATTTTTGCCATTGAAAAACATCATGTTATTCATATACCAGAAATGTTTGAAGCTACTGACTGAATGAAAGGAGCTGGCATCTCACTCTCTTTGAATCTTCTTTATCATGCTAAGAGGAGCAGGAAAAAGCAAAAAATTTCAGAATTGCACCTTGCAATGTGGAGAAATTACTGTTTGTGCATTTACAATATTCATTGATTTTTACCATTGAAAAACGTCCAGAAATGATTGAAGCTACTGACTGAATGAAAGGAGCTGGCATCTCACTCTCTTTGAATCTTCTTTATCATGCTAAGAGGAGCAGGAAAAAGCAAAAAATTTCAGAATTGCACCTTGCAATGCGGAGAAATTACTGTTTGTGCATTTACAATATTCATTGATTTTTGCCATTGAAAAACGTCCAGAAATGATTGAAGCTACTGACTGAATGAAAGGAGCTGGCATCTCACTCTCTTTGAATCTTCTTTATCATGCTAAGAGGAGCAGGAAAAAGCAAAAACTTTCAGAATTGCACCTTGCAATGCGGAGAAATTACTGTTTGTGCATTTACAATATTCATTGATTTTTGCCATTGAAAAACATGTTATTCATATACCAGAAATGTTTGAAGCTACTGACTGAATGAAAGGAGCTGGCACCTCACTCTCTTTGAATCTTCTTTATCATGCTAAGAGGAGCGGGAAAAAGCAAAAAATTTCAGAATTGCACCTTGCAATGCGGAGAAATTACTGTTTGTGCATTTACAATATTCATTGATTTTTGCCATTGAAAAACGTCCAGAAATGATTGAAGGTACTGACTGAATGAAAGGAGCTGGCATCTCACTCTCTTTGAATCTTCTTTATCATGCTAAGAGGAGCAGGAAAAAGCAAAAAATTTCAGAATTGCACCTTGCAATGCGGAGAAATTACTGTTTGTGCATTTACAATATTCATTGATTTTTGCCATTGAAAAACGTCCAGAAATGATTGAAGCTACTGACTGAATGAAAGGAGCTGGCATCTCACTCTCTTTGAATCTTCTTTATCATGCTAAGAGGAGCAGGAAAAAGCAAAAAATTTCAGAATTGCACCTTGCAATGCGGAGAAATTACTGTTTGTGCATTTACAATATTCATTGATTTTTGCCATTGAAAAACATCATGTTATTCATATACCAGAAATGTTTGAAGCTACTGACTGAATGAAAGGAGTTGGCATCTCACTCTCTTTGAATCTTCTTTATCATGCTAAGAGGAGCAGGAAAAATCAAAAAATTTCAGAATTGCACCTTGCAATGTGGAGAAATTACTGTTTGTGCATTTACAATATTCATTGATTTTTACCATTGAAAAACGTCCAGAAATGATTGAAGCTACTGACTGAATGAAAGTAGCTGGCATCTCACTCTCTTTGAATCTTCTTTATCATGCTAAGAGGAGCAGGAAAAAGCAAAAAATTTCAGACTTGCACCTTGCAATGCGGAGAAATTACTGTTTGTGCATTTACAATATTCATTGATTTTTGCCATTGAAAAACATCATGTTATTCATATACCAGAAATGTTTGAAGCTACTGACTGAATGAAAGGAGTTGGCATCTCACTCTCTTTGAATCTTCTTTATCATGCTAAGAGGAGCAGGAAAAAGCAAAAAATTTCAGAATTGCACCTTGCAATGTGGAGAAATTACTGTTTGTGCATTTACAATATTCATTGATTTTTACCATTGAAAAACGTCCAGAAATGATTGAAGCTACTGACTGAATGAAAGGAGCTGGCATCTCACTCTCTTTGAATCTTCTTTATCATGCTAAGAGGAGCAGGAAAAAGCAAAAAATTTCAGAATTGCACCTTGCAATGCGGAGAAATTACTGTTTGTGCATTTACAATATTCATTGATTTTTGCCATGGAAAAACGTCCAGAAATGATTGAAGCTACTGACTGAATGAAAGGAGCTGGCATCTCACTCTCTTTGAATCTTCTTTATCATGCTAAGAGGAGCAGGAAAAAGCAAAAAATTTCAGAATTGCACCTTGCAATGCGGAGAAATTACTGTTTGTGCATTTACAATATTCATTGATTTTTGCCATTGAAAAACATCATGTTATTCATATACCAGAAATGATTGAAGCTACTGACTGAATGAAAGGAGCTGGCATCTCACTCTCTTTGAATCTTCTTTATCATGCTAAGAGGAGCAGGAAAAAGCAAAAAATTTCAGAATTGCACCTTGCAATGCGGAGAAATTACTGTTTGTGCATTTACAATATTCATTGATTTTTGCCATTGAAAAACGTCCAGAAATGATTGAAGCTACTGACTGAATGAAAGGAGCTGGCATCTCACTCTCTTTGAATCTTCTTTATCATGCTAAGAGGAGCAGGAAAAAGCAAAAAATTTCAGAATTGCACCTTGCAATGCGGAGAAATTACTGTTTGTGCATTTACAATATTCATTGATTTTTGCGATTGAAAAACATCATGTTATTAATATACCAGAAATGATTGAAGCTACAGACTGAATGAAAGGAGCTGGCATCTCACTCTCTTTGAATCTTCTTTATCATGCTAAGAGGAGCAGGAAAAAGTAAAAAATTTCAGAATTGCACCTTGCAATGCGGAGAAATTACTGTTTGTGCATTTACAATATTCAATGATTTTTGCCATTGAAAAACGTCCAGAAATGATTGAAGCTACTGACTGAATGAAAGGAGCTGGCATCTCACTCTCTTTGAATCTTGTTTATCATGCTAAGAGGAGCAGGAAAAAGCAAAAAATTTCAGAATTGCACCTTGCAATGCGGAGAAATTACTGTTTGTGCATTTACAATATTCATTGATTTTTGCCATTGAAAAACGTCCAGAAATGATTGAAGCTACTGACTGAATGAAAGGAGCTGGCATCTCACTCTCTTTGAATCTTCTTTATCATGCTAAGAGGAGCAGGAAAAAGCAAAAAATTTCAGAATTGCACCTTGCAATGCGGAGAAATTACTGTTTGTGCATTTACAATATTCATTGATTTTTGCCATTGAAAAACATCATGTTATTCATACCCAGAAATGATTGAAGCTACTGACTGAATGAAAGGAGCTGGCATCTCACTCTCTTTGAATCTTCTTTATCATGCTAAGAGGAGCAGGAAAAAGCAAAAAATTTCAGAATTGCACCTTGCAATGCGGAGAAATTACTGTTTGTGCATTTACAATATTCATTGATTTTTGCCATTGAAAAACGTCCAGAAATGATTGAAGCTACTGACTGAATGAAAGGAGCTGGCATCTCACTCTCTTTGAATCTTCTTTATCATGCTAAGAGGAGCAGGAAAAAGCAAAAAATTTCAGAATTGCACCTTGCAATGCGGAGAAATTACTGTTTGTGCATTTACAATATTCATTGATTTTTGCCATTGAAGAACGTCCAGAAATGATTGAAGCTACTGACTGAATGAAAGGAGTTGGCATCTCACTCTCTTTGAATCTTCTTTACCATGCTAAGAGGAGCAGGAAAAAGCAAAAAATTTCAGAATTGCACCTTGCAATGCGGAGAAATTACTGTTTGTGCATTTACAATATTCATTGATTTTTGACATTGAAAAACATCATGTTATTCATATACCAGAAATAATTGAAGCTACTGACTGAATGAAAGGAGCTGGCATCTCACTCTCTTTGAATCTTCTTTATCATGCTAAGAGGAGCAGGAAAAAGCAAAAAATTTCAGAATTGCACCTTGCAATGCGGAGAAATTACTGTTTGTGCATTTACAATATTCATTGATTTTTGCCATTGAAAAACGTCCAGAAATGATTGAAGCTACTGACTGAATGAAAGGAGCTGGCATCTCACTCTCTTTGAATCTTCTTTATGATGCTAAGAGGAGCAGGAAAAAGCAAAAAATTTCAGAATTGCACCTTGCAATGCGGAGAAATTACTGTTTGTGCATTTACAATATTCATTGATTTTTGCCATTGAAAAACGTCCAGAAATGATTGAAGCTACTGACTGAATGAAAGGAGCTGGCATCTCACTCTCTTTGAATTTTCTTTATCATGCTAAGAGGAGCAGGAAAAAGCAAAAAATTTCAGAATTGCACCTTGCAATGCGGAGAAATTACTGTTTGTGCATTTACAATATTCATTGATTTTTGCCATTGAAAAACATCATGTTATTCATATACCAGAAATGTTTGAAGCTATTGACTGAATGAAAGAAGCTGGCATCTCACTATCTTTGAATCTTCTTTATCATGCTATGAGGAGCAGGAAAAAGCAAAAAATTTCAGAATTGCACCTTACAATGCGGAGAAATTACTGTTTGTGCATTTACAATATTCATTGATTTTTGCCATTGAAAAACGTCCAGAAATGATTGAAGCTACTGACTGACTGAAAAGAGCTGGCATCTCACTCTCTTTGAATCTTCTTTATCATGCTAAGAGGAGCAGGAAAAAGCAAAAAATTTCAGAATTGCACCTTACAATGCGGAGAAATTACTGTTTGTGCATTTACAATATTCATTGATTTTTGCCATTGAAAAACGTCCAGAAATGATTGAAGCTACTGACTGAATGAAAGGAGCTGGCATCTCACTCTCTTTGAATCTTGTTTATCATGCTAAGAGGAGCAGGAAAAAGCAAAAAATTTCAGAATTGCACCTTGCAATGCGGAGAAATTACTGTTTGTGCATTTACAATATTCATTGATTTTTGCCATTGAAAAACGTCCAGAAATGATTGAAGCTACTGACTGAATGAAAGGAGCTGGCATCTCACTCTCTTTGAATCTTCTTTATCATGCAAAGAGGAGCAGAAAAAAGCAAAAAATTTCAGAATTGCACCTTGCAATGCGGAGAAATTACTGTTTGTGCATTTACAATATTCATTGATTTTTGCCATTGAAAAACATCATGTTATTCATATACCAGAAATGATTGAAGCTACTGACTGAATGAAAGGAGCTGGCATCTCACTCTCTTTGAATCTTCTTTATCATGCTAAGAGGAGCAGGAAAAAGCAAAAAAATTCAGAATTGCACCTTGCAATGCGGAGAAATTACTGTTTGTGCATTTACAATATTCATTGATTTTTGCCATTGAAAAACGTCCAGAAATGATTGAAGCTACTGACTGACTGAAAGGAGCTGGCATCTCACTCTCTTTGAATCTTCTTTATCATGCTAAGAGGAGCAGGAAAAAGCAAAAAATTTCAGAATTGCACCTTACAATGCGGAGAAATTACTGTTTGTGCATTTACAATATTCATTGATTTTTGCCATTGAAAAACGTCCAGAAATGATTGAAGCTACTGACTGAATGAAAGGAGCTGGCATCTCACTCTCTTTGAATCTTGTTTATCATGCTAAGAGGAGCAGGAAAAAGCAAAAAATTTCAGAATTGCACCTTGCAATGCGGAGAAATTACTGTTTGTGCATTTACAATATTCATTGATTTTTGCCATTGAAAAACGTCCAGAAATGATTGAAGCTACTGACTGAATGAAAGGAGCTGGCATCTCACTCTCTTTGAATCTTCTTTATCATGCAAAGAGGAGCAGGAAAAAGCAAAAAATTTCAGAATTGCACCTTGCAATGCGGAGAAATTACTGTTTGTGCATTTACAATATTCATTGATTTTTGCCATTGAAAAACATCATGTTATTCATATACCAGAAATGATTGAAGCTACTGACTGAATGAAAGGAGCTGGCATCTCACTCTCTTTGAATCTTCTTTATCATGCTAAGAGGAGCAGGAAAAAGCAAAAAAATTCAGAATTGCACCTTGCAATGCGGAGAAATTACTGTTTGTGCATTTACAATATTCATTGATTTTTGCCATTGAAAAACGTCCAGAAATGATTGAAGCTACTGACTGAATGAAAGGAGCTGGCATCTCACTCTCTTTGAATCTTCTTTATCATGCTAAGAGGAGCAGGAAAAAGCAAAAAATTTCAGAATTGCACCTTGCAATGCGGATAAATTACTGTTTGTGCATTTACAATATTCATTGATTTTTGCCATTGAAAAACATCATGTTATTCATATACCAGAAATGTTTGAAGCTACTGACTGAATGAAAGGAGCTGACATCTCACTCTCTTTGAATCTTCTTTATCATGCTAAGAGGAGCAGGAAAAAGCAAAAAATTTCAGAATTGCACCTTGCAATGCGGAGAAATTACTGTTTGTGCATTTACAATATTCATTGATTTTTGCCATTGAAAAACGTCCAGAAATGATTGAAGCTACTGACTGAATGAAAGGAGCTGGCATCTCACTCTCTTTGAATCTTCTTTATCATGCAAAGAGGAGCAGAAAAAAGCAAAAAATTTCAGAATTGCACCTTGCAATGCGGAGAAATTACTGTTTGTGCATTTACAATATTCATTGATTTTTGCCATTGAAAAACATCATGTTATTCATATACCAGAAATGATTGAAGCTACTGACTGAATGAAAGGAGCTGGCATCTCACTCTCTTTGAATCTTCTTTATCATGCTAAGAGGAGCAGGAAAAAGCAAAAAAATTCAGAATTGCACCTTGCAATGCGGAGAAATTACTGTTTGTGCATTTACAATATTCATTGATTTTTGCCATTGAAAAACGTCCAGAAATGATTGAAGCTACTGACTGACTGAAAGGAGCTGGCATCTCACTCTCTTTGAATCTTCTTTATCATGCTAAGAGGAGCAGGAAAAAGCAAAAAATTTCAGAATTGCACCTTACAATGCGGAGAAATTACTGTTTGTGCATTTACAATATTCATTGATTTTTGCCATTGAAAAACGTCCAGAAATGATTGAAGCTACTGACTGAATGAAAGGAGCTGGCATCTCACTCTCTTTGAATCTTGTTTATCATGCTAAGAGGAGCAGGAAAAAGCAAAAAATTTCAGAATTGCACCTTGCAATGCGGAGAAATTACTGTTTGTGCATTTACAATATTCATTGATTTTTGCCATTGAAAAACGTCCAGAAATGATTGAAGCTACTGACTGAATGAAAGGAGCTGGCATCTCACTCTCTTTGAATCTTCTTTATCATGCAAAGAGGAGCAGGAAAAAGCAAAAAATTTCAGAATTGCACCTTGCAATGCGGAGAAATTACTGTTTGTGCATTTACAATATTCATTGATTTTTGCCATTGAAAAACATCATGTTATTCATATACCAGAAATGATTGAAGCTACTGACTGAATGAAAGGAGCTGGCATCTCACTCTCTTTGAATCTTCTTTATCATGCTAAGAGGAGCAGGAAAAAGCAAAAAAATTCAGAATTGCACCTTGCAATGCGGAGAAATTACTGTTTGTGCATTTACAATATTCATTGATTTTTGCCATTGAAAAACGTCCAGAAATGATTGAAGCTACTGACTGAATGAAAGGAGCTGGCATCTCACTCTCTTTGAATCTTCTTTATCATGCTAAGAGGAGCAGGAAAAAGCAAAAAATTTCAGAATTGCACCTTGCAATGCGGATAAATTACTGTTTGTGCATTTACAATATTCATTGATTTTTGCCATTGAAAAACATCATGTTATTCATATACCAGAAATGTTTGAAGCTACTGACTGAATGAAAGGAGCTGACATCTCACTCTCTTTGAATCTTCTTTATCATGCTAAGAGGAGCAGGAAAAAGCAAAAAATTTCAGAATTGCACCTTGCAATGCGGAGAAATTACTGTTTGTGCATTTACAATATTCATTGATTTTTGCCATTGAAAAACGTCCAGAAATGATTGAAGCTACTGACTGAATGAAAGGAGCTGGCATCTCACTCTCTTTGAATCTTCTTTATCATGCTAAGAGGAGCAGGAAAAAGCAAAAAATTTCAGAATTGCACCTTGCAATGCGGAGAAATTACTGTTTGTGCATTTACAATATTCATTGATTTTTGCCATTGAAAAACATCATGTTATTCATATACCAGAAATGTTTGAAGCTACTGACTGAATGAAAGGAGCTGGCATCTCACTCTCTTTGAATCTTCTTTATGATGCTAAGAGGAGCAGGAAAAAGCAAAAAATTTCAGAATTGCATCTTGCAATGCGGAGAAATTACTGTTTGTGCATTTACAATATTCATTGATTTTTGCCATTGAAAAACATCATGTTATTCATATACCAGAAATGTTTGAAGCTACTGACTGAATGAAAGGAGCTGGCATCTCACTCTCTTTGAATCTTCTTTATCATGCTAAGAGGAGCAGGAAAAAGCAAAAAATTTCAGAATTGCACCTTGCAATGTGGAGAAATTACTGTTTGTGCATTTACAATATTCATTGATTTTTACCATTGAAAAACGTCCAGAAATGATTGAAGCTACTGACTGAATGAAAGTAGCTGGCATCTCGCTCTCTTTGAATCTTCTTTATCATGCTAAGAGGAGCAGGAAAAAGCAAAAAATTTCAGACTTGCACCTTGCAATGCGGAGAAGTTACTGTTTGTGCATTTACAATATTCATTGATTTTTGCCATTGAAAAACATCATGTTATTCATATACCAGAAATGTTTGAAGCTCCTTACTGAATGAAAGGAGCTGGCATCTCACTCTCTTTGAATCTTCTTTATCATGCTAAGAGGAGCAGGAAAAAGCAAAAAATTTCAGAATTGCACCTTGCAATGCGGAGAAATTACTGTTTGTGCATTTACAATATTCATTGATTTTTGCCATTGAAAAACGTCCAGAAATGATTGAAGCTACTGACTGAATGAAAGGAGCTGGCATCTCACTCTCTTTGAATCTTCTTTATCATGCTAAGAGGAGCAGGAAAAAGCAAAAAATTTCAGAATTGCACCTTGCAATGCGGAGAAATTACTGTTTGTGCATTTACAATATTCATTGATTTTTGCCATTGAAAAACGTCCAGAAATGATTGAAGCTACTGACTGAATGAAAGGAGCTGGCATCTCACTCTCTTTGAATCTTCTTTATCATGCTAAGAGGAGAAGGAAAAAGCAAAAAATTTCAGAATTGCACCTTGCAATGCGGAGAAATTACTGTTTGTGCATTTACAATATTCATTGATTTTTGCCATTGAAAAACATGTTATTCATATACCAGAAATGTTTGAAGCTACTGACTGAATGAAAGGAGCTGGCACCTCACTCTCTTTGAATCTTCTTTATCATGCTAAGAGGAGCAGGAAAAAGCAAAAAATTTCAGAATTGCACCTTGCAATGCGGAGAAATTACTGTTTGTGCATTTACAATATTCATTGATTTTTGCCATTGAAAAACGTCCAGAAATGATTGAAGGTACTGACTGAATGAAAGGAGCTGGCATCTCACTCTCTTTGAATCTTCTTTATCATGCTAAGAGGAGCAGGAAAAAGCAAAAAATTTCAGACTTGCACCTTGCAATGCGGAGAAATTACTGTTTGTGCATTTACAATATTCATTGATTTTTGCCATTGAAAAACGTCCAGAAATGATTGAAGCTACTGACTGAATGAAAGGAGCTGGCATCTCACTCTCTTTGAATCTTCTTTATCATGCTAAGAGGAGCAGGAAAAAGCAAAAAATTTCAGAATTGCACCTTGCAATGCGGAGAAATTACAGTTTGTGCATTTACAATATCATTGATTTTTGCCATTGAAAAACATCCAGAAATGATTGAAGCTACTGACTGAATGAAAGGAGCTGGCATCTCACTCTCTTTGAATCTTCTTTATCATGCTAAGAGGAGCAGGAAAAAGCAAAAAATTTCAGAATTGCACCTTGCAATGCGGAGAAATTACTGTTTGTGCATTTACAATATTCATTGATTTTTGCCATTGAAAAACATCATGTTATTCATATACCAGAAATGTTTGAAGCTACTGACTGAATGAAAGGAGCTGGCATCTCAATCTCTTTGAATCTTCTTTATCATGCTAAGAGGAGCAGGAAAAAGCAAAAAATTTCAGAATTGCACCTTGCAATGTGGAGAAATTACTGTTTGTGCATTTACAATATTCATTGATTTTTACCATTGAAAAACGTCCAGAAATGATTGAAGCTACTGACTGAATGAAAGTAGCTGGCATCTCACTCTCTTTGAATCTTCTTTATCATGCTAAGAGGAGCAGGAAAAAGCAAAAAATTTCAGACTTGCACCTTGCAATGCGGAGAAATTACTGTTTGTGCATTTACAATATTCATTGATTTTTGCCATTGAAAAACATCATGTTATTCATATACCAGAAATGTTTGAAGCTACTGACTGAATGAAAGGAGCTGGCATCTCACTCTCTTTGAATCTTCTTTATCATGCTAAGAGGAGCAGGAAAAAGCAAAAAATTTCAGACTTGCACCTTGCAATGCGGAGAAATTACTGTTTGTGCATTTACAATATTCATTGATTTTTGCCATTGAAAAACATCATGTTATTCATATACCAGAAATGTTTGAAGCTACTGACTGAATGAAAGGAGCTGGCATCTCACTCTCTTTGAATCTTCTTTATCATGCTAAGAGGAGCAGGAAAAAGCAAAAAATTTCAGAATTGCACCTTGCAATGCGGAGAAATTACTGTTTGTGCATTTACAATATTCATTGATTTTTGCCATTGAAAAACATCCAGAAATGATTGAAGGTACTGACTGAATGAAAGGAGCTGGCATCTCACTCTCTTTGAATCTTCTTTATCATGCTAAGAGGAGCAGGAAAAAGCAAAAAATTTCAGAATTGCACCTTGCAATGCGGAGAAATTACTGTTTGTGCATTTACAATATTCATTGATTTTTGCCATTGAAAAACGTCCAGAAATGATTGAAGCTACTGACTGAATGAAAGGAGCTGGCATCTCACTCTCTTTGAATCTTCTTTATCATGCTAAGAGGAGCAGGAAAAAGCAAAAAATTTCAGAATTGCACCTTGCAATGCGGAGAAATTACAGTTTGTGCATTTACAATATTCATTGATTTTTGCCATTGAAAAACGTCCAGAAATGATTGAAGCTACTGACTGAATGAAAGGAGCTGGCATCTCACTCTCTTTGAATCTTCTTTATCATGCTAAGAGGAGCAGGAAAAAGCAAAAAATTTCAGAATTGCACCTTGCAATGCGGAGAAATTACTGTTTGTGCATTTACAATATTCATTGATTTTTGCCATTGAAAAACATCATGTTATTCATATACCAGAAATGTTTGAAGCTACTGACTGAATGAAAGGAGCTGGCATCTCACTCTCTTTGAATCTTCTTTATCATGCTAAGAGGAGCAGGAAAAAGCAAAAAATTTCAGAATTGCACCTTGCAATGTGGAGAAATTACTGTTTGTGCATTTACAATATTCATTGATTTTTACCATTGAAAAACGTCCAGAAATGATTGAAGCTACTGACTGAATGAAAGGAGCTGGCATCTCACTCTCTTTGAATCTTCTTTATCATGCTAAGAGGAGCAGGAAAAAGCAAAAAATTTCAGAATTGCACCTTGCAATGCGGAGAAATTACTGTTTGTGCATTTACAATATTCATTGATTTTTGCCATTGAAAAACATCATGTTATTCATATACCAGAAATGTTTGAAGCTACTGACTGAATGAAAGGAGCTGGCATCTCACTCTCTTTGAATCTTCTTTATCATGCTAAGAGGAGAAGGAAAAAGCAAAAAATTTCAGAATTGCACCTTGCAATGCGGAGAAATTACTGTTTGTGCATTTACAATATTCATTGATTTTTGCCATTGAAAAACATGTTATTCATATACCAGAAATGTTTGAAGCTACTGACTGAATGAAAGGAGCTGGCACCTCACTCTCTTTGAATCTTCTTTATCATGCTAAGAGGAGCAGGAAAAAGCAAAAAATTTCAGAATTGCACCTTGCAATGCGGAGAAATTACTGTTTGTGCATTTACAATATTCATTGATTTTTGCCATTGAAAAACGTCCAGAAATGATTGAAGGTACTGACTGAATGAAAGGAGCTGGCATCTCACTCTCTTTGAATCTTCTTTATCATGCTAAGAGGAGCAGGAAAAAGCAAAAAATTTCAGACTTGCACCTTGCAATGCGGAGAAATTACTGTTTGTGCATTTACAATATTCATTGATTTTTGCCATTGAAAAACGTCCAGAAATGATTGAAGCTACTGACTGAATGAAAGGAGCTGGCATCTCACTCTCTTTGAATCTTCTTTATCATGCTAAGAGGAGCAGGAAAAAGCAAAAAATTTCAGAATTGCACCTTGCAATGCGGAGAAATTACAGTTTGTGCATTTACAATATCATTGATTTTTGCCATTGAAAAACATCCAGAAATGATTGAAGCTACTGACTGAATGAAAGGAGCTGGCATCTCACTCTCTTTGAATCTTCTTTATCATGCTAAGAGGAGCAGGAAAAAGCAAAAAATTTCAGAATTGCACCTTGCAATGCGGAGAAATTACTGTTTGTGCATTTACAATATTCATTGATTTTTGCCATTGAAAAACATCATGTTATTCATATACCAGAAATGTTTGAAGCTACTGACTGAATGAAAGGAGCTGGCATCTCAATCTCTTTGAATCTTCTTTATCATGCTAAGAGGAGCAGGAAAAAGCAAAAAATTTCAGAATTGCACCTTGCAATGTGGAGAAATTACTGTTTGTGCATTTACAATATTCATTGATTTTTACCATTGAAAAACGTCCAGAAATGATTGAAGCTACTGACTGAATGAAAGTAGCTGGCATCTCACTCTCTTTGAATCTTCTTTATCATGCTAAGAGGAGCAGGAAAAAGCAAAAAATTTCAGACTTGCACCTTGCAATGCGGAGAAATTACTGTTTGTGCATTTACAATATTCATTGATTTTTGCCATTGAAAAACATCATGTTATTCATATACCAGAAATGTTTGAAGCTACTGACTGAATGAAAGGAGCTGGCATCTCACTCTCTTTGAATCTTCTTTATCATGCTAAGAGGAGCAGGAAAAAGCAAAAAATTTCAGACTTGCACCTTGCAATGCGGAGAAATTACTGTTTGTGCATTTACAATATTCATTGATTTTTGCCATTGAAAAACATCATGTTATTCATATACCAGAAATGTTTGAAGCTACTGACTGAATGAAAGGAGCTGGCATCTCACTCTCTTTGAATCTTCTTTATCATGCTAAGAGGAGCAGGAAAAAGCAAAAAATTTCAGAATTGCACCTTGCAATGCGGAGAAATTACTGTTTGTGCATTTACAATATTCATTGATTTTTGCCATTGAAAAACATCCAGAAATGATTGAAGGTACTGACTGAATGAAAGGAGCTGGCATCTCACTCTCTTTGAATCTTCTTTATCATGCTAAGAGGAGCAGGAAAAAGCAAAAAATTTCAGAATTGCACCTTGCAATGCGGAGAAATTACTGTTTGTGCATTTACAATATTCATTGATTTTTGCCATTGAAAAACGTCCAGAAATGATTGAAGCTACTGACTGAATGAAAGGAGCTGGCATCTCACTCTCTTTGAATCTTCTTTATCATGCTAAGAGGAGCAGGAAAAAGCAAAAAATTTCAGAATTGCACCTTGCAATGCGGAGAAATTACAGTTTGTGCATTTACAATATTCATTGATTTTTGCCATTGAAAAACGTCCAGAAATGATTGAAGCTACTGACTGAATGAAAGGAGCTGGCATCTCACTCTCTTTGAATCTTCTTTATCATGCTAAGAGGAGCAGGAAAAAGCAAAAAATTTCAGAATTGCACCTTGCAATGCGGAGAAATTACTGTTTGTGCATTTACAATATTCGTTGATTTTTGCCATTGAAAAACGTCCAGAAATGATTGAAGCTACTGACTGAATGAAAGGAGCTGGCATCTCACTCTCTTTGAATCTTCTTTATCATGCTAAGTGGAGCAGGAAAAAGCAAAAAATTTCAGAATTGCACCTTGCAATGCGGAGAAATTACTGTTTGTGCATTTACAATATTCATTGATTTTTGCCATTGAAAAACATCATGTTATTCATATACCAGAAATGTTTGAAGCTACTGACTGAATGAAAGGAGCTGGCATCTCACTCTCTTTGAATCTTCTTTATCATGCTAAGAGGAGCAGGAAAAAGCAAAAAATTTCAGAATTGCACCTTGCAATGCGGAGAAATTACTGTTTGTGCATTTACAATATTCATTGATTTTTGCCATTGAAAAACATCATGTTATTCATATACCAGAAATGTTTGAAGCTACTGACTGAATGAAAGGAGCTGGCATCTCACTCTCTTTGAATCTTCTTTATCATGCTAAGAGGAGCAGGAAAAAGCAAAAAATTTCAGAATTGCACCTTGCAATGTGGAGAAATTACTGTTTGTGCATTTACAATATTCATTGATTTTTACCATTGAAAAACGTCCAGAAATGATTGAAGCTACTGACTGAATGAAAGGAGCTGGCATCTCACTCTCTTTGAATCTTCTTTATCATGCTAAGAGGAGCAGGAAAAAGCAAAAAATTTCAGAATTGCACCTTGCAATGCGGAGAAATTACTGTTTGTGCATTTACAATATTCATTGATTTTTGCCATTGAAAAACATCATGTTATTCATATACCAGAAATGTTTGAAGCTACTGACTGAATGAAAGGAGCTGGCATCTCACTCTCTTTGAATCTTCTTTATCATGCTAAGAGGAGCAGGAAAAAGCAAAAAATTTCAGAATTGCACCTTGCAATGCGGAGAAATTACTGTTTGTGCATTTACAATATTCATTGATTTTTGCCATTGAAAAACATCATGTTATTCATATACCAGAAATGTTTGAAGCTACTGACTGAATGAAAGGAGCTGGCATCTCACTCTCTTTGAATCTTCTTTATCATGCTAAGAGGAGCAGGAAAAAGCAAAAAATTTCAGAATTGCACCTTGCAATGTGGAGAAATTACTGTTTGTGCATTTACAATTTTCATTGATTTTTACCATTGAAAAACGTCCAGAAATGATTGAAGCTACTGACTGAATGAAAGTAGCTGGCATCTCACTCTCTTTGAATCTTCTTTATCATGCTAAGAGGAGCAGGAAAAAGCAAAAAAATTCAGAATTGCACCTTGCAATGCGGAGAAATTACTGTTTGTGCATTTACAATATTCATTGATTTTTGCCATTGAAAAACGTCCAGAAATGATTGAAGCTACTGACTGAATGAAAGGAGCTGGCATCTCACTCTCTTTGAATCTTCTTTATCATGCTAAGAGGAGCAGGAAAAAGCAAAAAATTTCAGAATTGCACCTTGCAATGCGGAGAAATTACTGTTTGTGCATTTACAATATTCATTGATTTTTGCCATTGAAAAACGTCCAGAAATGATTGAAGCTACTGACTGAATGAAAGGAGCTGGCATCTCACTCTCTTTGAATCTTCTTTATCATGCTAAGAGGAGCAGGAAAAAGCAAAAAATTTCAGAATTGCACCTTGCAATGCGGAGAAATTACAGTTTGTGCATTTACAATATTCATTGATTTTTGCCATTGAAAAACGTCCAGAAATGATTGAAGCTACTGACTGAATGAAAGGAGCTGGCATCTCACTCTCTTTGAATCTTCTTTATCATGCTAAGAGGAGCAGGAAAAAGCAAAAAATTTCAGAATTGCACCTTGCAATGCGGAGAAATTACTGTTTGTGCATTTACAATATTCGTTGATTTTTGCCATTGAAAAACGTCCAGAAATGATTGAAGCTACTGACTGAATGAAAGGAGCTGGCATCTCACTCTCTTTGAATCTTCTTTATCATGCTAAGAGGAGCAGGAAAAAGCAAAAAATTTCAGAATTGCACCTTGCAATGCGGAGAAATTACTAATTGTGCATTTACAATATTCATTGATTTTTGCCATTGAAAAACATCATGTTATTCATATACCAGAAATGTTTGAAGCTACTGACTGAATGAAAGGAGCTGGCATCTCACTCTCTTTGAATCTTCTTTATCATGCTAAGAGGAGCAGGAAAAAGCAAAAAATTTCAGAATTGCACCTTGCAATGTGGAGAAATTACTGTTTGTGCATTTACAATATTCACTGATTTTTACCATTGAAAAACGTCCAGAAATGATTGAAGCTACTGACTGAATGAAAGGAGCTGGCATCTCACTCTCTTTGAATCTTCTTTATCATGCTAAGAGGAGCAGGAAAAAGCAAAAAATTTCAGAATTGCACCTTGCAATGCGGAGAAATTACTGTTTGTGCATTTACAATATTCATTGATTTTTGCCATTGAAAAACATCATGTTATTCATATACCAGAAATGTTTGAAGCTACTGACTGAATGAAAGGAGCTGGCATCTCACTCTCTTTGAATCTTCTTTATCATGCTAAGAGGAGCAGGAAAAAGCAAAAAATTTCAGAATTGCACCTTGCAATGCGGAGAAATTACTGTTTGTGCATTTACAATATTCATTGATTTTTGCCATTGAAAAACATCATGTTATTCATATACCAGAAATGTTTGAAGCTACTGACTGAATGAAAGGAGCTGGCATCTCACTCTCTTTGAATCTTCTTTATCATGCTAAGAGGAGCAGGAAAAAGCAAAAAATTTCAGAATTGCACCTTGCAATGTGGAGAAATTACTGTTTGTGCATTTACAATTTTCATTGATTTTTACCATTGAAAAACGTCCAGAAATGATTGAAGCTACTGACTGAATGAAAGTAGCTGGCATCTCACTCTCTTTGAATCTTCTTTATCATGCTAAGAGGAGCAGGAAAAAGCAAAAAAATTCAGAATTGCACCTTGCAATGCGGAGAAATTACTGTTTGTGCATTTACAATATTCATTGATTTTTGCCATTGAAAAACGTCCAGAAATGATTGAAGCTACTGACTGAATGAAAGGAGCTGGCATCTCACTCTCTTTGAATCTTCTTTATCATGCTAAGAGGAGCAGGAAAAAGCAAAAAATTTCAGAATTGCACCTTGCAATGCGGAGAAATTACTGTTTGTGCATTTACAATATTCATTGATTTTTGCCATTGAAAAACGTCCAGAAATGATTGAAGCTACTGACTGAATGAAAGGAGCTGGCATCTCACTCTCTTTGAATCTTCTTTATCATGCTAAGAGGAGCAGGAAAAAGCAAAAAATTTCAGAATTGCACCTTGCAATGCGGAGAAATTACAGTTTGTGCATTTACAATATTCATTGATTTTTGCCATTGAAAAACGTCCAGAAATGATTGAAGCTACTGACTGAATGAAAGGAGCTGGCATCTCACTCTCTTTGAATCTTCTTTATCATGCTAAGAGGAGCAGGAAAAAGCAAAAAATTTCAGAATTGCACCTTGCAATGCGGAGAAATTACTGTTTGTGCATTTACAATATTCGTTGATTTTTGCCATTGAAAAACGTCCAGAAATGATTGAAGCTACTGACTGAATGAAAGGAGCTGGCATCTCACTCTCTTTGAATCTTCTTTATCATGCTAAGAGGAGCAGGAAAAAGCAAAAAATTTCAGAATTGCACCTTGCAATGCGGAGAAATTACTGTTTGTGCATTTACAATATTCATTGATTTTTGCCATTGAAAAACGTCCAGAAATGATTGAAGCTACTGACTGAATGAAAGGAGCTGGCATCTCACTCTCTTTGAATCTTCTTTATCATGCTAAGAGGAGCAGGAAAAAGCAAAAAATTTCAGAATTGCACCTTGCAATGCGGAGAAATTACTGTTTGTGCATTTACAATATTCGTTGATTTTTGCCATTGAAAAACGTCCAGAAATGATTGAAGCTACTGACTGAATGAAAGGAGCTGGCATCTCACTCTCTTTGAATCTTCTTTATCATGCTAAGAGGAGCAGGAAAAAGCAAAAAATTTCAGAATTGCACCTTGCAATGCGGAGAAATTACTGTTTGTGCATTTACAATATTCATTGATTTTTGCCATTGAAAAACATCATGTTATTCATATACCAGAAATGTTTGAAGCTACTGACTGAATGAAAGGAGCTGGCATCTCACTCTCTTTGAATCTTCTTTATCATGCTAAGAGGAGCAGGAAAAAGCAAAAAATTTCAGAATTGCACCTTGCAATGCGGAGAAATTACTGTTTGTGCATTTACAATATTCATTGATTTTTGCCATTGAAAAACATCATGTTATTCATATACCAGAAATGTTTGAAGCTACTGACTGAATGAAAGGAGCTGGCATCTCACTCTCTTTGAATCTTCTTTATCATGCTAAGAGGAGCAGGAAAAAGCAAAAAATTTCAGAATTGCACCTTGCAATGTGGAGAAATTACTGTTTGTGCATTTACAATTTTCATTGATTTTTACCATTGAAAAACGTCCAGAAATGATTGAAGCTACTGACTGAATGAAAGTAGCTGGCATCTCACTCTCTTTGAATCTTCTTTATCATGCTAAGAGGAGCAGGAAAAAGCAAAAAAATTCAGAATTGCACCTTGCAATGCGGAGAAATTACTGTTTGTGCATTTACAATATTCATTGATTTTTGCCATTGAAAAACGTCCAGAAATGATTGAAGCTACTGACTGAATGAAAGGAGCTGGCATCTCACTCTCTTTGAATCTTCTTTATCATGCTAAGAGGAGCAGGAAAAAGCAAAAAATTTCAGAATTGCACCTTGCAATGCGGAGAAATTACTGTTTGTGCATTTACAATATTCATTGATTTTTGCCATTGAAAAACGTCCAGAAATGATTGAAGCTACTGACTGAATGAAAGGAGCTGGCATCTCACTCTCTTTGAATCTTCTTTATCATGCTAAGAGGAGCAGGAAAAAGCAAAAAATTTCAGAATTGCACCTTGCAATGCGGAGAAATTACAGTTTGTGCATTTACAATATTCATTGATTTTTGCCATTGAAAAACGTCCAGAAATGATTGAAGCTACTGACTGAATGAAAGGAGCTGGCATCTCACTCTCTTTGAATCTTCTTTATCATGCTAAGAGGAGCAGGAAAAAGCAAAAAATTTCAGAATTGCACCTTGCAATGCGGAGAAATTACTGTTTGTGCATTTACAATATTCGTTGATTTTTGCCATTGAAAAACGTCCAGAAATGATTGAAGCTACTGACTGAATGAAAGGAGCTGGCATCTCACTCTCTTTGAATCTTCTTTATCATGCTAAGTGGAGCAGGAAAAAGCAAAAAATTTCAGAATTGCACCTTGCAATACGGAGAAATTACTGTTTGTGCATTTACAATATTCATTGATTTTTGCCATTGAAA
The DNA here is from genome assembly GCF_046119375.1 of Phyllobates terribilis. Lineage (NCBI taxonomy): Eukaryota > Metazoa > Chordata > Amphibia > Anura > Dendrobatidae > Phyllobates > Phyllobates terribilis. The sequence goes on from NW_027364339.1 coordinate 230,640, forward strand.
AACATCATGTTATTCATATACCAGAAATGTTTGAAGCTACTGACTGAATGAAAGGAGCTGGCATCTCACTCTCTTTGAATCTTCTTTATCATGCTAAGAGGAGCAGGAAAAAGCAAAAAATTTCAGAATTGCACCTTGCAATGCGGAGAAATTACTGTTTGTGCATTTACAATATTCATTGATTTTTGCCATTGAAAAACATCATGTTATTCATATACCAGAAATGTTTGAAGCTACTGACTGAATGAAAGGAGCTGGCATCTCACTCTCTTTGAATCTTCTTTATCATGCTAAGAGGAGCAGGAAAAAGCAAAAAATTTCAGAATTGCACCTTGCAATGTGGAGAAATTACTGTTTGTGCATTTACAATATTCATTGATTTTTACCATTGAAAAACGTCCAGAAATGATTGAAGCTACTGACTGAATGAAAGGAGCTGGCATCTCACTCTCTTTGAATCTTCTTTATCATGCTAAGAGGAGCAGGAAAAAGCAAAAAATTTCAGAATTGCACCTTGCAATGCGGAGAAATTACTGTTTGTGCATTTACAATATTCATTGATTTTTGCCATTGAAAAACATCATGTTATTCATATACCAGAAATGTTTGAAGCTACTGACTGAATGAAAGGAGCTGGCATCTCACTCTCTTTGAATCTTCTTTATCATGCTAAGAGGAGCAGGAAAAAGCAAAAAATTTCAGAATTGCACCTTGCAATGTGGAGAAATTACTGTTTGTGCATTTACAATATTCATTGATTTTTACCATTGAAAAACGTCCAGAAATGATTGAAGCTACTGACTGAATGAAAGTAGCTGGCATCTCACTCTCTTTGAATCTTCTTTATCATGCTAAGAGGAGCAGGAAAAAGCAAAAAAATTCAGAATTGCACCTTGCAATGCGGAGAAATTACTGTTTGTGCATTTACAATATTCATTGATTTTTGCCATTGAAAAACGTCCAGAAATGATTGAAGCTACTGACTGAATGAAAGGAGCTGGCATCTCACTCTCTTTGAATCTTCTTTATCATGCTAAGAGGAGCAGGAAAAAGCAAAAAATTTCAGAATTGCACCTTGCAATGCGGAGAAATTACAGTTTGTGCATTTACAATATTCATTGATTTTTGCCATTGAAAAACATCCAGAAATGATTGAAGCTACTGACTGAATGAAAGGAGCTGGCATCTCACTCTCTTTGAATCTTCTTTATCATGCTAAGAGGAGCAGGAAAAAGCAAAAAATTTCAGAATTGCACCTTGCAATGCGGAGAAATTACTGTTTGTGCATTTACAATATTCATTGATTTTTGCCATTGAAAAACATCATGTTATTCATATACCAGAAATGTTTGAAGCTACTGACTGAATGAAAGGAGCTGGCATCTCACTCTCTTTGAATCTTCTTTATCATGCTAAGAGGAGCAGGAAAAAGCAAAAAATTTCAGAATTGCACCTTGCAATGTGGAGAAATTACTGTTTGTGCATTTACAATATTCATTGATTTTTACCATTGAAAAACGTCCAGAAATGATTGAAGCTACTGACTGAATGAAAGTAGCTGGCATCTCACTCTCTTTGAATCTTCTTTATCATGCTAAGAGGAGCAGGAAAAAGCAAAAAAATTCAGAATTGCACCTTGCAATGCGGAGAAATTACTGTTTGTGCATTTACAATATTCATTGATTTTTGCCATTGAAAAACGTCCAGAAATGATTGAAGCTACTGACTGAATGAAAGGAGCTGGCATCTCACTCTCTTTGAATCTTCTTTATCATGCTAAGAGGAGCAGGAAAAAGCAAAAAATTTCAGAATTGCACCTTGCAATGCGGAGAAATTACAGTTTGTGCATTTACAATATTCATTGATTTTTGCCATTGAAAAACATCCAGAAATGATTGAAGCTACTGACTGAATGAAAGGAGCTGGCATCTCACTCTCTTTGAATCTTCTTTATCATGCTAAGAGGAGCAGGAAAAAGCAAAAAATTTCAGAATTGCACCTTGCAATGCGGAGAAATTACTGTTTGTGCATTTACAATATTCATTGATTTTTGCCATTGAAAAACATCATGTTATTCATATACCAGAAATGTTTGAAGCTACTGACTGAATGAAAGGAGCTGGCATCTCAATCTCTTTGAATCTTCTTTATCATGCTAAGAGGAGCAGGAAAAAGCAAAAAATTTCAGAATTGCACCTTGCAATGTGGAGAAATTACTGTTTGTGCATTTACAATATTCATTGATTTTTACCATTGAAAAACGTCCAGAAATGATTGAAGCTACTGACTGAATGAAAGTAGCTGGCATCTCACTCTCTTTGAATCTTCTTTATCATGCTAAGAGGAGCAGGAAAAAGCAAAAAATTTCAGACTTGCACCTTGCAATGCGGAGAAATTACTGTTTGTGCATTTACAATATTCATTGATTTTTGCCATTGAAAAACATCATGTTATTCATATACCAGAAATGTTTGAAGCTACTGACTGAATGAAAGGAGCTGGCATCTCACTCTCTTTGATTCTTCTTTATCATGCTAAGAGGAGCAGGAAAAAGCAAAAAATTTCAGACTTGCACCTTGCAATGCGGAGAAATTACTGTTTGTGCATTTACAATATTCATTGATTTTTGCCATTGAAAAACATCATGTTATTCATATACCAGAAATGTTTGAAGCTACTGACTGAATGAAAGGAACTGGCATCTCACTCTCTTTGAATCTTCTTTATCATGCTAAGAGGAGCAGGAAAAAGCAAAAAATTTCAGAATTGCACCTTGCAATGCGGAGAAATTACTGTTTGTGCATTTACAATATTCATTGATATTTGCCATTGAAAAACGTCCAGAAATGATTGAAGCTACTGACTGAATGAAAGGAGCTGGCATCTCACTCTCTTTGAATCTTCTTTATCATGCTAAGAGGAGCAGGAAAAAGCAAAAAATTTCAGAATTGCACCTTGCAATGCGGAGAAATTACAGTTTGTGCATTTACAATATTCATTGATTTTTGCCATTGAAAAACGTCCAGAAATGATTGAAGCTACTGACTGAATGAAAGGAGCTGGCATCTCACTCTCTTTGAATCTTCTTTATCATGCTAAGAGGAGCAGGAAAAAGCAAAAAATTTCAGAATTGCACCTTGCAATGCGGAGAAATTACTGTTTGTGCATTTACAATATTCGTTGATTTTTGCCATTGAAAAACGTCCAGAAATGATTGAAGCTACTGACTGAATGAAAGGAGCTGGCATCTCACTCTCTTTGAATCTTCTTTATCATGCTAAGTGGAGCAGGAAAAAGCAAAAAATTTCAGAATTGCACCTTGCAATGCGGAGAAATTACTGTTTGTGCATTTACAATATTCATTGATTTTTGCCATTGAAAAACATCATGTTATTCATATACCAGAAATGTTTGAAGCTACTGACTGAATGAAAGGAGCTGGCATCTCACTCTCTTTGAATCTTCTTTATCATGCTAAGAGGAGCAGGAAAAAGCTAAAAATTTCAGAATTGCACCTTGCAATGCGGAGAAATTACTGTTTGTGCATTTACAATATTCATTGATTTTTGCCATTGAAAAACTTCATGTTATTCATATACCAGAAATGTTTGAAGCTACTGACTGAATGAAAGGAGCTGGCATCTCACTCTCTTTGAATCTTCTTTATCATGCTAAGAGGAGCAGGAAAAAGCAAAAAATTTCAGAATTGCACCTTGCAATGTGGAGAAATTACTGTTTGTGCATTTACAATATTCATTGATTTTTACCATTGAAAAACGTCCAGAAATGATTGAAGCTACTGACTGAATGAAAGGAGCTGGCATCTCACTCTCTTTGAATCTTCTTTATCATGCTAAGAGGAGCAGGAAAAAGCAAAAAATTTCAGAATTGCACCTTGCAATGCGGAGAAATTACTGTTTGTGCATTTACAATATTCATTGATTTTTGCCATTGAAAAACATCATGTTATTCATATACCAGAAATGTTTGAAGCTACTGACTGAATGAAAGGAGCTGGCATCTCACTCTCTTTGAATCTTCTTTATCATGCTAAGAGGAGCAGGAAAAAGCAAAAAATTTCAGAATTGCACCTTGCAATGCGGAGAAATTACTGTTTGTGCATTTACAATATTCGTTGATTTTTGCCATTGAAAAACGTCCAGAAATGATTGAAGCTACTGACTGAATGAAAGGAGCTGGCATCTCACTCTCTTTGAATCTTCTTTATCATGCTAAGTGGAGCAGGAAAAAGCAAAAAATTTCAGAATTGCACCTTGCAATGCGGAGAAATTACTGTTTGTGCATTTACAATATTCATTGATTTTTGCCATTGAAAAACATCATGTTATTCATATACCAGAAATGTTTGAAGCTACTGACTGAATGAAAGGAGCTGGCATCTCACTCTCTTTGAATCTTCTTTATCATGCTAAGAGGAGCAGGAAAAAGCAAAAAATTTCAGAATTGCACCTTGCAATGCGGAGAAATTACTGTTTGTGCATTTACAATATTCATTGATTTTTGCCATTGAAAAACTTCATGTTATTCATATACCAGAAATGTTTGAAGCTACTGACTGAATGAAAGGAGCTGGCATCTCACTCTCTTTGAATCTTCTTTATCATGCTAAGAGGAGCAGGAAAAAGCAAAAAATTTCAGAATTGCACCTTGCAATGTGGAGAAATTACTGTTTGTGCATTTACAATATTCATTGATTTTTACCATTGAAAAACGTCCAGAAATGATTGAAGCTACTGACTGAATGAAAGGAGCTGGCATCTCACTCTCTTTGAATCTTCTTTATCATGCTAAGAGGAGCAGGAAAAAGCAAAAAATTTCAGAATTGCACCTTGCAATGCGGAGAAATTACTGTTTGTGCATTTACAATATTCATTGATTTTTGCCATTGAAAAACATCATGTTATTCATATACCAGAAATGTTTGAAGCTACTGACTGAATGAAAGGAGCTGGCATCTCACTCTCTTTGAATCTTCTTTATCATGCTAAGAGGAGCAGGAAAAAGCAAAAAATTTCAGAATTGCACCTTGCAATGCGGAGAAATTACTGTTTGTGCATTTACAATATTCATTGATTTTTGCCATTGAAAAACATCATGTTATTCATATACCAGAAATGTTTGAAGCTACTGACTGAATGAAAGGAGCTGGCATCTCACTCTCTTTGAATCTTCTTTATCATGCTAAGAGGAGCAGGAAAAAGCAAAAAATTTCAGAATTGCACCTTGAAATGTGGAGAAATTACTGTTTGTGCATTTACAATATTCATTGATTTTTACCATTGAAAAACGTCCAGAAATGATTGAAGCTACTGACTGAATGAAAGTAGCTGGCATCTCACTCTCTTTGAATCTTCTTTATCATGCTAAGAGGAGCAGGAAAAAGCAAAAAATTTCAGACTTGCACCTTGCAATGCGGAGAAATTACTGTTTGTGCATTTACAATATTCATTGATTTTTGCCATTGAAAAACATCATGTTATTCATATACCAGAAATGTTTGAAGCTACTGACTGAATGAAAGGAGCTGGCATCTCACTCTCTTTGAATCTTCTTTATCATGCTAAGAGGAGCAGGAAAAAGCAAAAAATTTCAGAATTGCACCTTGCAATGCGGAGAAATTACTGTTTGTGCATTTACAATATTCATTGATTTTTGCCATTGAAAAACGTCCAGAAATGATTGAAGCTACTGACTGAATGAAAGGAGCTGGCATCTCACTCTCTTTGAATCTTCTTTATCATGCTAAGAGGAGCAGGAAAAAGCAAAAAATTTCAGAATTGCACCTTGCAATGCGGAGAAATTACTGTTTGTGCATTTACAATATTCATTGATTTTTGCCATTGAAAAACATGTTATTCATATACCAGAAATGTTTGAAGCTACTGACTGAATGAAAGGAGCTGGCACCTCACTCTCTTTGAATCTTCTTTATCATGCTAAGAGGAGCAGGAAAAAGCAAAAAATTTCAGAATTGCACCTTGCAATGTGGAGAAATTACTGTTTGTGCATTTACAATATTCATTGATTTTTACCATTGAAAAACGTCCAGAAATGATTGAAGCTACTGACTGAATGAAAGGAGCTGGCATCTCACTCTCTTTGAATCTTCTTTATCATGCTAAGAGGAGCAGGAAAAAGCAAAAAATTTCAGAATTGCACCTTGCAATGCGGAGAAATTACTGTTTGTGCATTTACAATATTCATTGATTTTTGCCATTGAAAAACATCATGTTATTCATATACCAGAAATGTTTGAAGCTACTGACTGAATGAAAGGAGCTGGCATCTCACTCTCTTTGAATCTTCTTTATCATGCTAAGAGGAGCAGGAAAAAGCAAAAAATTTCAGAATTGCACCTTGCAATGTGGAGAAATTACTGTTTGTGCATTTACAATATTCATTGATTTTTACCATTGAAAAACGTCCAGAAATGATTGAAGCTACTGACTGAATGAAAGTAGCTGGCATCTCACTCTCTTTGAATCTTCTTTATCATGCTAAGAGGAGCAGGAAAAAGCAAAAAATTTCAGACTTGCACCTTGCAATGCGGAGAAATTACTGTTTGTGCATTTACAATATTCATTGATTTTTGCCATTGAAAAACATCATGTTATTCATATACCAGAAATGTTTGAAGCTACTGACTGAATGAAAGGAGCTGGCATCTCACTCTCTTTGAATCTTCTTTATCATGCTAAGAGGAGCAGGAAAAAGCAAAAAATTTCAGAATTGCACCTTGCAATGCGGAGAAATTACTGTTTGTGCATTTACAATATTCATTGATTTTTGCCATTGAAAAACGTCCAGAAATGATTGAAGCTACTGACTGAATGAAAGGAGCTGGCATCTCACTCTCTTTGAATCTTCTTTATCATACTAAGAGGAGCAGGAAAAAGCAAAAAATTTCAGAATTGCACCTTGCAATGCGGAGAAATTACTGTTTGTGCATTTACAATATTCATTGATTTTTGCCATTGAAAAACATGTTATTCATATACCAGAAATGTTTGAAGCTACTGACTGAATGAAAGGAGCTGGCACCTCACTCTCTTTGAATCTTCTTTATCATGCTAAGAGGAGCAGGAAAAAGCAAAAAATTTCAGAATTGCACCTTGCAATGTGGAGAAATTACTGTTTGTGCATTTACAATATTCATTGATTTTTACCATTGAAAAACGTCCAGAAATGATTGAAGCTACTGACTGAATGAAAGGAGCTGGCATCTCACTCTCTTTGAATCTTCTTTATCATGCTAAGAGGAGCAGGAAAAAGCAAAAAATTTCAGAATTGCACCTTGCAATGCGGAGAAATTACTGTTTGTGCATTTACAATATTCATTGATTTTTGCCATTGAAAAACATCATGTTATTCATATACCAGAAATGTTTGAAGCTACTGACTGAATGAAAGGAGCTGGCATCTCACTCTCTTTGAATCTTCTTTATCATGCTAAGAGGAGCAGGAAAAAGCAAAAAATTTCAGAATTGCACCTTGCAATGCGGAGAAATTACTGTTTGTGCATTTACAATATTCATTGATTTTTGCCATTGAAAAACATCATGTTATTCATATACCAGAAATGTTTGAAGCTACTGACTGAATGAAAGGAGCTGGCATCTCACTCTCTTTGAATCTTCTTTATCATGCTAAGAGGAGCAGGAAAAAGCAAAAAATTTCAGAATTGCACCTTGCAATGTGGAGAAATTACTGTTTGTGCATTTACAATATTCATTGATTTTTACCATTGAAAAACGTCCAGAAATGATTGAAGCTACTGACTGAATGAAAGTAGCTGGCATCTCACTCTCTTTGAATCTTCTTTATCATGCTAAGAGGAGCAGGAAAAAGCAAAAAAAATCAGAATTGCCCCTTGCAATGCGGAGAAATTACTGTTTGTGCATTTACAATATTCATTGATTTTTGCCATTGAAAAACGTCCAGAAATGATTGAAGCTACTGACTGAATGAAAGGAGCTGGCATCTCACTCTCTTTGAATCTTCTTTATCATGCTAAGAGGAGCAGGAAAAAGCAAAAAATTTCAGAATTGCACCTTGCAATGCGGAGAAATTACAGTTTGTGCATTTACAATATTCATTGATTTTTGCCATTGAAAAACATCCAGAAATGATTGAAGCTACTGACTGAATGAAAGGAGCTGGCATCTCACTCTCTTTGAATCTTCTTTATCATGCTAAGAGGAGCAGGAAAAAGCAAAAAATTTCAGAATTGCACCTTGCAATGCGGAGAAATTACTGTTTGTGCATTTACAATATTCATTGATTTTTGCCATTGAAAAACATCATGTTATTCATATACCAGAAATGTTTGAAGCTACTGACTGAATGAAAGGAGCTGGCATCTCAATCTCTTTGAATCTTCTTTATCATGCTAAGAGGAGCAGGAAAAAGCAAAAAATTTCAGAATTGCACCTTGCAATGTGGAGAAATTACTGTTTGTGCATTTACAATATTCATTGATTTTTACCATTGAAAAACGTCCAGAAATGATTGAAGCTACTGACTGAATGAAAGTAGCTGGCATCTCACTCTCTTTGAATCTTCTTTATCATGCTAAGAGGAGCAGGAAAAAGCAAAAAATTTCAGACTTGCACCTTGCAATGCGGAGAAATTACTGTTTGTGCATTTACAATATTCATTGATTTTTGCCATTGAAAAACATCATGTTATTCATAAAGCAGAAATGTTTGAAGCTACTGACTGAATGAAAGGAGCTGGCATCTCACTCTCTTTGATTCTTCTTTATCATGCTAAGAGGAGCAGGAAAAAGCAAAAAATTTCAGACTTGCACCTTGCAATGCGGAGAAATTACTGTTTGTGCATTTACAATATTCATTGATTTTTGCCATTGAAAAACATCATGTTATTCATATACCAGAAATGTTTGAAGCTACTGACTGAATGAAAGGAGCTGGCATCTCACTCTCTTTGAATCTTCTTTATCATGCTAAGAGGAGCAGGAAAAAGCAAAAAATTTCAGAATTGCACCTTGCAATGCGGAGAAATTACTGTTTGTGCATTTACAATATTCATTGATTTTTGCCATTGAAAAACGTCCAGAAATGATTGAAGGTACTGACTGAATGAAAGGAGCTGGCATCTCACTCTCTTTGAATCTTCTTTATCATGCTAAGAGGAGCAGGAAAAAGCAAAAAATTTCAGAATTGCACCTTGCAATGTGGAGAAATTACTGTTTGTGCATTTACAATATTCATTGATTTTTACCATTGAAAAACGTCCAGAAATGATTGAAGCTACTGACTGAATGAAAGTAGCTGGCATCTCACTCTCTTTGAATCTTCTTTATCATGCTAAGAGGAGCAGGAAAAAGCAAAAAAAATCAGAATTGCCCCTTGCAATGCGGAGAAATTACTGTTTGTGCATTTACAATATTCATTGATTTTTGCCATTGAAAAACGTCCAGAAATGATTGAAGCTACTGACTGAATGAAAGGAGCTGGCATCTCACTCTCTTTGAATCTTCTTTATCATGCTAAGAGGAGCAGGAAAAAGCAAAAAATTTCAGAATTGCACCGTGCAATGCGGAGAAATTACAGTTTGTGCATTTACAATATTCATTGATTTTTGCCATTGAAAAACATCCAGAAATGATTGAAGCTACTGACTGAATGAAAGGAGCTGGCATCTCACTCTCTTTGAATCTTCTTTATCATGCTAAGAGGAGCAGGAAAAAGCAAAAAATTTCAGAATTGCACCTTGCAATGCGGAGAAATTACTGTTTGTGCATTTACAATATTCATTGATTTTTGCCATTGAAAAACATCATGTTATTCATATACCAGAAATGTTTGAAGCTACTGACTGAATGAAAGGAGCTGGCATCTCAATCTCTTTGAATCTTCTTTATCATGCTAAGAGGAGCCGGAAAAAGCAAAAAATTTCAGAATTGCACCTTGCAATGTGGAGAAATTACTGTTTGTGCATTTACAATATTCATTGATTTTTACCATTGAAAAACGTCCAGAAATGATTGAAGCTACTGACTGAATGAAAGTAGCTGGCATCTCACTCTCTTTGAATCTTCTTTATCATGCTAAGAGGAGCAGGAAAAAGCAAAAAATTTCAGACTTGCACCTTGCAATGCGGAGAAATTACTGTTTGTGCATTTACAATATTCATTGATTTTTGCCATTGAAAAACATCATGTTATTCATAAAGCAGAAATGTTTGAAGCTACTGACTGAATGAAAGGAGCTGGCATCTCACTCTCTTTGATTCTTCTTTATCATGCTAAGAGGAGCAGGAAAAAGCAAAAAATTTCAGACTTGCACCTTGCAATGCGGAGAAATTACTGTTTGTGCATTTACAATATTCATTGATTTTTGCCATTGAAAAACATCATGTTATTCATATACCAGAAATGTTTGAAGCTACTGACTGAATGAAAGGAGCTGGCATCTCACTCTCTTTGAATCTTCTTTATCATGCTAAGAGGAGCAGGAAAAAGCAAAAAATTTCAGAATTGCACCTTGCAATGCGGAGAAATTACTGTTTGTGCATTTACAATATTCATTGATTTTTGCCATTGAAAAACGTCCAGAAATGATTGAAGGTACTGACTGAATGAAAGGAGCTGGCATCTCACTCTCTTTGAATCTTCTTTATAATGCTAAGAGGAGCAGGAAAAAGCAAAAAATTTCAGAATTGCACCTTGCAATGCGGAGAAATTACTGTTTGTGCATTTACAATATTGATTGATTTTTGCCATTGAAAAACGTCCAGAAATGATTGAAGCTACTGACTGAATGAAAGGAGCTGGCATCTCACTCTCTTTGAATCTTCTTTATCATGCTAAGAGGAGCAGGAAAAAGCAAAAAATTTCAGAATTGCACCTTGCAATGCGGAGAAATTACTGTTTGTGCATTTACAATATTCGTTGATTTTTGCCATTGAAAAACGTCCAGAAATGATTGAAGCTACTGACTGAATGAAAGGAGCTGGCATCTCACTCTCTTTGAATCTTCTTTATCATGCTAAGTGGAGCAGGAAAAAGCAAAAAATTTCAGAATTGCACCTTGCAATGCGGAGAAATTACTGTTTGTGCATTTACAATATTCATTGATTTTTGCCATTGAAAAACATCATGTTATTCATATACCAGAAATGTTTGAAGCTACTGACTGAATGAAAGGAGCTGGCATCTCACTCTCTTTGAATCTTCTTTATCATGCTAAGAGGAGCAGGAAAAAGCAAAAAATTTCAGAATTGCACCTTGCAATGCGGAGAAATTACTGTTTGTGCATTTACAATATTCATTGATTTTTGCCATTGAAAAACATCATGTTATTCATATACCAGAAATGTTTGAAGCTACTGACTGAATGAAAGGAGCTGGCATCTCACTCTCTTTGAATCTTCTTTATCATGCTAAGAGGAGCAGAAAAAAGCAAAAAATTTCAGAATTGCACCTTGCAATGTGGAGAAATTACTGTTTGTGCATTTACAATATTCATTGATTTTTACCATTGAAAAACGTCCAGAAATGATTGAAGCTACTGACTGAATGAAAAGAGCTGGCATCTCACTCTCTTTGAATCTTCTTTATCATGCTAAGAGGAGCAGGAAAAAGCAAAAAATTTCAGAATTGCACCTTGCAATGCGGAGAAATTACTGTTTGTGCATTTACAATATTCATTGATTTTTGCCATTGAAAAACATCATGTTATTCATATACCAGAAATGTTTGAAGCTACTGACTGAATGAAAGGAGCTGGCATCTCACTCTCTTTGAATCTTCTTTATCATGCTAAGAGGAGCAGGAAAAAGCAAAAAATTTCAGAATTGCACCTTGCAATGCGGAGAAATTACTGTTTGTGCATTTACAATATTCATTGATTTTTGCCATTGAAAAACATCATGTTATTCATATACCAGAAATGTTTGAAGCTACTGACTGAATGAAAGGAGCTGGCATCTCACTCTCTTTGAATCTTCTTTATCATGCTAAGAGGAGCAGGAAAAAGCAAAAAATTTCAGAATTGCACCTTGCAATGTGGAGAAATTACTGTTTGTGCATTTACAATATTCATTGATTTTTACCATTGAAAAACGTCCAGAAATGATTGAAGCTACTGACTGAATGAAAGGAGCTGGCATCTCACTCTCTTTGAATCTTCTTTATCATGCTAAGAGGAGCAGGAAAAAGCAAAAAATTTCAGAATTGCACCTTGCAATGCGGAGAAATTACTGTTTGTGCATTTACAATATTCATTGATTTTTGCCATTGAAAAACATCATGTTATTCATATACCAGAAATGTTTGAAGCTACTGACTGAATGAAAGGAGCTGGCATCTCACTCTCTTTGAATCTTCTTTATCATGCTAAGAGGAGCAGGAAAAAGCAAAAAATTTCAGAATTGCACCTTGCAATGCGGAGAAATTACTGTTTGTGCATTTACAATATTCATTGATTTTTGCCATTGAAAAACATCATGTTATTCATATACCAGAAATGTTTGAAGCTACTGACTGAATGAAAGGAGCTGGCATCTCACTCTCTTTGAATCTTCTTTATCATGCTAAGAGGAGCAGGAAAAAGCAAAAAATTTCAGAATTGCACCTTGCAATGTGGAGAAATTACTGTTTGTGCATTTACAATATTCATTGATTTTTACCATTGAAAAACGTCCAGAAATGATTGAAGCTACTGACTGAATGAAAGTAGCTGGCATCTCACTCTCTTTGAATCTTCTTTATCATGCTAAGAGGAGCAGGAAAAAGCAAAAAATTTCAGACTTGCACCTTGCAATGCGGAGAAATTACTGTTTGTGCATTTACAATATTCATTGATTTTTGCCATTGAAAAACATCATGTTATTCATATACCAGAAATGTTTGAAGCTACTGACTGAATGAAAGGAGCTGGCATCTCACTCTCTTTGAATCTTCTTTATCATGCTAAGAGGAGCAGGAAAAAGCAAAAAATTTCAGAATTGCACCTTGCAATGCGGAGAAATTACTGTTTGTGCATTTACAATATTCATTGATTTTTGCCATTGAAAAACGTCCAGAAATGATTGAAGCTACTGACTGAATGAAAGGAGCTGGCATCTCACTCTCTTTGAATCTTCTTTATCATGCTGAGAGGAGCAGGAAAAAGCAAAAAATTTCAGAATTGCACCTTGCAATGCGGAGAAATTACTGTTTGTGCATTTACAATATTCATTGATTTTTGCCATTGAAAAACGTCCAGAAATGATTGAAGCTACTGACTGAATGAAAGGAGCTGGCATCTCACTCTCTTTGAATCTTCTTTATCATGCTAAGAGGAGCAGGAAAAAGCAAAAAATTTCAGAATTGCACCTTGCAATGCGGAGAAATTACTGTTTGTGCATTTACAATATTCATTGATTTTTGCCATTGAAAAACGTCCTGAAATGATTGAAGGTACTGACTGAATGAAAGGAGATGGCATCTCACTCTCTTTGAATCTTCTTTATCATGCTAAGAGGAGCAGGAAAAAGCAAAAAATTTCAGAATTGCACCTTGCAATGCGGAGAAATTACTGTTTGTGCATTTACAATATTCATTGATTTTTGCCATTGAAAAACGTCCAGAAATGATTGAAGCTACTGACTGAATGAAAGGAGCTGGCATCTCACTCTCTTTGAATCTTCTTTATCATGCTAAGAGGAGCAGGAAAAAGCAAAAAATTTCAGAATTGCACCTTGCAATGCGGAGAAATTACAGTTTGTGCATTTACAATATTCATTGATTTTTGCCATTGAAAAACATCCAGAAATGATTGAAGCTACTGACTGAATGAAAGGAGCTGGCATCTCACTCTCTTTGAATCTTCTTTATCATGCTAAGAGGAGCAGGAAAAAGCAAAAAATTTCAGAATTGCACCTTGCAATGCGGAGAAATTACTGTTTGTGCATTTATAATATTCATTGATTTTTGCCATTGAAAAACATCATGTTATTCATATACCAGAAATGTTTGAAGCTACTGACTGAATGAAAGGAGCTGGCATCTCACTCTCTTTGAATCTTCTTTATCATGCTAAGAGGAGCAGGAAAAAGCAAAAAATTTCAGAATTGCACCTTGCAATGTGGAGAAATTACTGTTTGTGCATTTACAATATTCATTGATTTTTAACATTGAAAAACGTCCAGAAATGATTGAAGCTACTGACTGAATGAAAGTAGCTGGCATCTCACTCTCTTTGAATCTTCTTTATCATGCTAAGAGGAGCAGGAAAAAGCAAAAAATTTCAGACTTGCACCTTGCAATGCGGAGAAATTACTGTTTGTGCATTTACAATATTCATTGATTTTTGCCATTGAAAAACATCATGTTATTCATATACCAGAAATGTTTGAAGCTACTGACAATGAAAGGAGCTGGCATCTCACTCTCTTTGAATCTTCTTTATCATGCTAAGAGGAGCAGGAAAAAGCAAAAAATTTCAGAATTGCACCTTGCAATGCGGAGAAATTACTGTTTGTGCATTTACAATATTCATTGATTTTTGCCATTGAAAAACATCATGTTATTCATATACCAGAAATGTTTGAAGCTACTGACTGAATGAAAGGAGCTGGCATCTCACTCTCTTTGAATCTTCTTTATCATGCTAAGAGGAGCAGGAAAAAGCAAAAAATGTCAGAATTGCACCTTGCAATGTGGAGAAATTACTGTTTGTGCATTTACAATATTCATTGATTTTTACCATTGAAAAACGTCCAGAAATGATTGAAGCTACTGACTGAATGAAAGTAGCTGGCATCTCACTCTCTTTGAATCTTCTTTATCATGCTAAGAGGAGCAGGAAAAAGCAAAAAATTTCAGACTTGCACCTTGCAATGCGGAGAAATTACTGTTTGTGCATTTACAATATTCATTGATTTTTGCCATTGAAAAACATCATGTTATTCATATACCAGAAATGTTTGAAGCTACTGACTGAATGAAAGGAGCTGGCATCTCACTCTCTTTGAATCTTCTTTATCATGCTAAGAGGAGCAGGAAAAAGCAAAAAATTTCAGAATTGCACCTTGCAATGCGGAGAAATTACTGTTTGTGCATTTACAATATTCATTGATTTTTGCCATTGAAAAACGTCCAGAAATGATTGAAGCTACTGACTGAATGAAAGGAGCTGGCATCTCACTCTCTTTGAATCTTCTTTATCATGCTAAGAGGAGCAGGAAAAAGCAAAAAATTTCAGAATTGCACCTTGCAATGCGGAGAAATTACTGTTTGTGCATTTACAATATTCATTGATTTTTGCCATTGAAAAACATCATGTTATTCATATACCAGAAATGTTTGAAGCTACTGACTGAATGAAAGGAGCTGGCATCTCACTCTCTTTGAATCTTCTTTATCATGCTAAGAGGAGCAGGAAAAAGCAAAAAATTTCAGAATTGCACCTTGCAATGCGGAGAAATTACTGTTTGTGCATTTACAATATTCATTGATTTTTGCCATTGAAAAACGTCCAGAAATGATTGAAGCTACTGACTGAATGAAAGGAGCTGGCATCTCACTCTCTTTGAATCTTCTTTATCATGCTAAGAGGAGCAGGAAAAAGCAAAAAATTTCAGAATTGCACCTTGCAATGCGGAGAAATTACTGTTTGTGCATTTACAATATTCATTGATTTTTGCCATTGAAAAACGTCCAGAAATGATTGAAGCTACTGACTGAATGAAAGGAGCTGGCATCTCACTCTCTTTGAATCTTCTTTATCATGCTAAGAGGAGCAGGAAAAAGCAAAAAATTTCAGAATTGCACCTTGCAATGCGGAGAAATTACAGTTTGTGCATTTACAATATTCATTGATTTTTGCCATTGAAAAACATCCAGAAATGATTGAAGCTACTGACTGAATGAAAGGAGCTGGCATCTCACTCTCTTTGAATCTTCTTTATCATGCTAAGAGGAGCAGGAAAAAGCAAAAAATTTCAGAATTGCACCTTGCAATGCGGAGAAATTACTGTTTGTGCATTTATAATATTCATTGATTTTTGCCATTGAAAAACATCATGTTATTCATATACCAGAAATGTTTGAAGCTACTGACTGAATGAAAGGAGCTGGCATCTCACTCTCTTTGAATCTTCTTTATCATGCTAAGAGGAGCAGGAAAAAGCAAAAAATTTCAGAATTGCACCTTGCAATGTGGAGAAATTACTGTTTGTGCATTTACAATATTCATTGATTTTTACCATTGAAAAACGTCCAGAAATGATTGAAGCTACTGACTGAATGAAAGTAGCTGGCATCTCACTCTCTTTGAATCTTCTTTATCATGCTAAGAGGAGCAGGAAAAAGCAAAAAATTTCAGACTTGCACCTTGCAATGCGGAGAAATTACTGTTTGTGCATTTACAATATTCATTGATTTTTGCCATTGAAAAACATCATGTTATTCATATACCAGAAATGTTTGAAGCTACTGACAATGAAAGGAGCTGGCATCTCACTCTCTTTGAATCTTCTTTATCATGCTAAGAGGAGCAGGAAAAAGCAAAAAATTTCAGAATTGCACCTTGCAATGCGGAGAAATTACTGTTTGTGCATTTACAATATTCATTGATTTTTGCCATTGAAAAACATCATGTTATTCATATACCAGAAATGTTTGAAGCTACTGACTGAATGAAAGGAGCTGGCATCTCACTCTCTTTGAATCTTCTTTATCATGCTAAGAGGAGCAGGAAAAAGCAAAAAATGTCAGAATTGCACCTTGCAATGTGGAGAAATTACTGTTTGTGCATTTACAATATTCATTGATTTTTACCATTGAAAAACGTCCAGAAATGATTGAAGCTACTGACTGAATGAAAGTAGCTGGCATCTCACTCTCTTTGAATCTTCTTTATCATGCTAAGAGGAGCAGGAAAAAGCAAAAAATTTCAGACTTGCACCTTGCAATGCGGAGAAATTACTGTTTGTGCATTTACAATATTCATTGATTTTTGCCATTGAAAAACATCATGTTATTCATATACCAGAAATGTTTGAAGCTACTGACTGAATGAAAGGAGCTGGCATCTCACTCTCTTTGAATCTTCTTTATCATGCTAAGAGGAGCAGGAAAAAGCAAAAAATTTCAGAATTGCACCTTGCAATGCGGAGAAATTACTGTTTGTGCATTTACAATATTCATTGATTTTTGCCATTGAAAAACGTCCAGAAATGATTGAAGCTACTGACTGAATGAAAGGAGCTGGCATCTCACTCTCTTTGAATCTTCTTTATCATGCTAAGAGGAGCAGGAAAAAGCAAAAAATTTCAGAATTGCACCTTGCAATGCGGAGAAATTACTGTTTGTGCATTTACAATATTCATTGATTTTTGCCATTGAAAAACATCATGTTATTCATATACCAGAAATGTTTGAAGCTACTGACTGAATGAAAGGAGCTGGCATCTCACTCTCTTTGAATCTTCTTTATCATGCTAAGAGGAGCAGGAAAAAGCAAAAAATTTCAGAATTGCACCTTGCAATGCGGAGAAATTACTGTTTGTGCATTTACAATATTCATTGATTTTTGCCATTGAAAAACGTCCAGAAATGATTGAAGCTACTGACTGAATGAAAGGAGCTGGCATCTCACTCTCTTTGAATCTTCTTTATCATGCTAAGAGGAGCAGGAAAAAGCAAAAAATTTCAGAATTGCACCTTGCAATGCGGAGAAATTACTGTTTGTGCATTTACAATATTCATTGATTTTTGCCATTGAAAAACGTCCAGAAATGATTGAAGCTACTGACTGAATGAAAGGAGCTGGCATCTCACTCTCTTTGAATCTTCTTTATCATGCTAAGAGGAGCAGGAAAAAGCAAAAAATTTCAGAATTGCATCTTGCAGTGCGGAGAAATTACAGTTTGTGCATTTACAATATTCATTGATTTTTGCCATTGAAAAACATCCAGAAATGATTGAAGCTACTGACTGAATGAAAGGAGCTGGCATCTCACTCTCTTTGAATCTTCTTTATCATGCTAAGAGGAGCAGGAAAAAGCAAAAAATTTCAGAATTGCACCTTGCAATGCGGAGAAATTACTGTTTGTGCATTTACAATATTCATTGATTTTTGCCATTGAAAAACATCATGTTATTCATATACCAGAAATGTTTGAAGCTACTGACTGAATGAAAGGAGCTGGCATCTCACTCTCTTTGAATCTTCTTTATCATGCTAAGAGGAGCAGGAAAAAGCAAAAAATTTCAGAATTGCACCTTGCAATGTGGAGAAATTACTGTTTGTGCATTTACAATATTCATTGATTTTTACCATTGAAAAATGTCCAGAAATGATTGAAGCTACTGACTGAATGAAAGTAGCTGGCATCTCACTCTCTTTGAATCTTCTTTATCATGCTAAGAGGAGCAGGAAAAAGCAAAAAATTTCAGACTTGCACCTTGCAATGCGGAGAAATTACTGTTTGTGCATTTACAATATTCATTGATTTTTGCCATTGAAAAACATCATGTTATTCATATACCAGAAATGTTTGAAGCTACTGACTGAATGAAAGGAGCTGGCATCTCACTCTCTTTGAATCTTCTTTATCATGCTAAGAGGAGCAGGAAAAAGCAAAAAATTTCAGAATTGCACCTTGCAATGCGGAGAAATTACTGTTTGTGCATTTACAATATTCATTGATTTTTG
This sequence comes from Phyllobates terribilis, assembly GCF_046119375.1. Classification (NCBI taxonomy): domain Eukaryota; kingdom Metazoa; phylum Chordata; class Amphibia; order Anura; family Dendrobatidae; genus Phyllobates; species Phyllobates terribilis. Next base: position 249,329 of record NW_027364339.1, read on the forward strand.
CCACTGAAAAACGTCCAGAAATGATTGAAGCTACTGACTGAATGAAAGGAGCTGGCATCTCACTCTCTTTGAATCTTCTTTATCATGCTAAGAGGAGCAGGAAAAAGCAAAAAATTTCAGAATTGCACCTTGCAATGCGGAGAAATTACTGTTTGTGCATTTACAATATTCATTGATTTTTGCCATTGAAAAACATCATGTTATTCATATACCAGAAATGTTTGAAGCTACTGACTGAATGAAAGGAGCTGGCATCTCACTCTCTTTGAATCTTCTTTATCATGCTAAGAGGAGCAGGAAAAAGCAAAAAATTTCAGAATTGCACCTTGCAATGCGGAGAAATTACTGTTTGTGCATTTACAATATTCATTGATTTTTGCCATTGAAAAACGTCCAGAAATGATTGAAGCTACTGACTGAATGAAAGGAGCTGGCATCTCACTCTCTTTGAATCTTCTTTATCATGCTAAGAGGAGCAGGAAAAAGCAAAAAATTTCAGAATTGCACCTTGCAATGTGGAGAAATTACTGTTTGTGCATTTACAATATTCATTGATTTTTGCCATTGAAAAACGTCCAGAAATGATTGAAGCTACTGACTAAATGAAAGGAGCTGGCATCTCACTCTCTTTGAATCTTGTTTATCATGCTAAGAGGAGCAGGAAAAAGCAAAAAATTTCAGAATTGCACCTTGCAATGCGGAGAAATTACTGTTTGTGCATTTACAATATTCATTGATTTTTGCCATTGAAAAACGTCCAGAAATGATTGAAGCTACTGACTGAATGAAAGGAGCTGGCATCTCACTCTCTTTGAATCTTCTTTATCATGCTAAGAGGAGCAGGAAAAAGCAAAAAATTTCAGAATTGCACCTTGCAATGCGGAGAAATTACAGTTTGTGCATTTACAATATTCATTGATTTTTGCCATTGAAAAACATTATTCATTCCAGAAATGATTGAAGCTACTGACTGAATGAAAGGAGCTGGCATCTCACTCTCTTTGAATCTTCTTTATCATGCTAAGAGGAGCAGGAAAAAGCAAAAAATTTCAGAATTGCACCTTGCAATGCGGAGAAATTACTGTTTGTGCATTTACAATATTCATTGATTTTTGCCATTGAAAAACATCATGTTATTCATATACCAGAAATGTTTGAAGCTACTGACTGAATGAAAGGAGCTGGCATCTCACTCTCTTTGAATCTTCTTTATCATGCTAAGAGGAGCAGGAAAAAGCAAAAAATTTCAGAATTGCACCTTGCAATGTGGAGAAATTACTGTTTGTGCATTTACAATATTCATTGATTTTTACCATTGAAAACGTCCAGAAATGATTGAAGCTACTGACTGAATGAAAGTAGCTGGCATCTCACTCTCTTTGAATCTTCTTTATCATGCTAAGAGGAGCAGGAAAAAGCAAAAAATTTCAGACTTGCACCTTGCAATGCGGAGAAATTACTGTTTGTGCATTTACAATATTCATTGATTTTTGCCATTGAAAAACATCATGTTATTCATATACCAGAAATGTTTGAAGCTACTGACTGAATGAAAGGAGCTGGCATCTCACTCTCTTTGAATCTTCTTTATCATGCTAAGAGGAGCAGGAAAAAGCAAAAAATTTCAGAATTGCACCTTGCAATGCGGAGAAATTACTGTTTGTGCATTTACAATATTCATTGATTTTTGCCATTGAAAAACATCATGTTATTCATATACCAGAAATGTTTGAAGCTACTGACTGAATGAAAGGAGCTGGCATCTCACTCTCTTTGAATCTTCTTTATCATGCTAAGAGGAGCAGGAAAAAGCAAAAAATTTCAGAATTGCACCTTGCAATGTGGAGAAATTACTGTTTGTGCATTTACAATATTCATTGATTTTTACCATTGAAAAACGTCCAGAAATGATTGAAGCTACTGACTGAATGAAAGTAGCTGGCATCTCACTCTCTTTGAATCTTCTTTATCATGCTAAGAGGAGCAGGAAAAAGCAAAAAATTTCAGACTTGCACCTTGCAATGCGGAGAAATTACTGTTTGTGCATTTACAATATTCATTGATTTTTGCCATTGAAAAACATCATGTTATTCATATACCAGAAATGTTTGAAGCTACTGACTGAATGAAAGGAGCTGGCATCTCACTCTCTTTGAATCTTCTTTATCATGCTAAGAGGAGCAGGAAAAAGCAAAAAATTTCAGAATTGCACCTTGCAATGCGGAGAAATTACTGTTTGTGCATTTACAATATTCATTGATTTTTGCCATTGAAAAACATCATGTTATTCATATACCAGAAATGTTTGAAGCTACTGACTGAATGAAAGGAGCTGGCATCTCACTCTCTTTGAATCTTGTTTATCATGCTAAGAGGAGCAGGAAAAAGCAAAAAATTTCAGAATTGCACCTTGCAATGCGGAGAAATTACTGTTTGTGCATTTACAATATTCATTGATTTTTGCCATTGAAAAACGTCCAGAAATGATTGAAGCTACTGACTGAATGAAAGGAGCTGGCATCTCACTCTCTTTGAATCTTCTTTATCATGCTAAGAGGAGCAGGAAAAAGCAAAAAATTTCAGAATTGCACCTTGCAATGCGGAGAAATTACAGTTTGTGCATTTACAATATTCATTGATTTTTGCCATTGAAAAACATCCAGAAATGATTGAAGCTACTGACTGAATGAAAGGAGCTGGCATCTCACTCTCTTTGAATCTTCTTTATCATGCTAAGAGGAGCAGGAAAAGCAAAAAATTCAGAATTGCACCTTGCAATGCGGAGAAATTACTGTTTGTGCATTTACAATATTCATTGATTTTTGCCATTGAAAAACATCATGTTATTCATATACCAGAAATGTTTGAAGCTACTGACTGAATGAAAGGAGCTGGCATCTCACTCTCTTTGAATCTTCTTTATCATGCTAAGAGGAGCAGGAAAAAGCAAAAAATTTCAGAATTGCACCTTGCAATGTGGAGAAATTACTGTTTGTGCATTTACAATATTCATTGATTTTTACCATTGAAAAACGTCCAGAAATGATTGAAGCTACTGACTGAATGAAGGAGCTGGCATCTCACTCTCTTTGAATCTTCTTTATCATGCTAAGAGGAGCAGGAAAAAGCAAAAAATTTCAGAATTGCACCTTGCAATGCGGAGAAATTACTGTTTGTGCATTTACAATATTCATTGATTTTTGCCATTGAAAAACATCATGTTATTCATATACCAGAAATGTTTGAAGCTACTGACTGAATGAAAGGAGCTGGCATCTCACTCTCTTTGAATCTTCTTTATCATGCTAAGAGGAGCAGGAAAAGCAAAAAATTTCAGATTGCACCTTGCAATGCGGAGAAATTACTGTTTGTGCATTTACAATATTCATTGATTTTGCCATTGAAAAACATCATGTTATTCATATACCAGAAATGTTTGAAGCTACTGACTGAATGAAAGGAGCTGGCATCTCACTCTCTTTGAATCTTCTTTATCATGCTAAGAGGAGCAGGAAAAAGCAAAAAATTTCAGAATTGCACCTTGCAATGTGGAGAAATTACTGTTGTGCATTTACAATATTCATTGATTTTTACCATTGAAAAACGTCCAGAAATGATTGAAGCTACTGACTGAATGAAAGGTAGCTGGCATCTCACTCTCTTTGAATCTTCTTTATCATGCTAAGAGGAGCAGGAAAAAGCAAAAAATTTCAGACTTGCACCTTGCAATGCGGAGAAATTACTGTTTGTGCATTTACAATATTCATTGATTTTTGCCATTGAAAAACATCATGTTATTCATATACCAGAATGTTTGAAGCTACTGACTGAATGAAAGGAGCTGGCATCTCACTCTCTTTGAATCTTCTTTATCATGCTAAGAGGAGCAGGAAAAAGCAAAAAATTTTCAGAATTGCACCTTGCAATGCGGAGAAATTACTGTTTGTGCATTTACAATATTCATTGATTTTGCCATTGAAAAACGTCCAGAAATGATTGAAGCTACTGACTGAATGAAAGGAGCTGGCATCTCACTCTCTTTTGAATCTTCTTTATCATGCTAAGAGGAGCAGGAAAAAGCAAAAAATTTCAGAATTGCACCTTGCAATGCGGAGAAATTACTGTTTGTGCATTTACAATATTCATTGATTTTTGCCATTGAAAAACGTCCAGAAATGATTGAAGCTACTGACTG